>NW_024039283.1:210000-300000 GCF_016077235.1 Cyprinodon tularosa | reverse complement strand
GTTCCCCCCTCCTCTTCCTGCCTCCCAGGTTGCGAGTGAAGTGAGCTCATTCTCTGAGCATTCTGAAGGCCTCTGGGTCGGCTGCAGCTCATCTGCATCTTCTAAGTGACGTCAGCTGGCAGAGGGAGAAACTGGCTCAGTTTGACCCAAAAATGGCTGACCGGGCCTGGGAAACTTTTCCTTCTCTATCCCCTGGGAGGAATTTTCATGCTGAAGGCAACTGAGATCATTCAAGTTGTTGGAACCGGACAGTCTTCCTTTGTCTCATCGACGAAGATAAATAATCAAATCAGCAGCTTATTCCAGCTGTAACCCACTGGAGCATGTCTCTTCTCTTCAAGCATTTCACCTCCATCTTCCACTAAATCACAGAAGGTCTGAAGGGAAAAACCTGACCTCCAGGAAGGATTAGGTTCACTTACTTTAAAAATAAAAATAAATAAATAGACCAAATAAAGTTAAAGTTCAAACATTAAAAGAAACCGTCTGTGCAGACTGGTTTAGTAAGGATCAGGTTTCTCCGTCAGTAAGTTGACCTCTGACCCTGTTTGTACGCTGGGCTTTACCTGAAACCAGACAGCTTTTATGGCTTTCTATTTTTTGCTGAGCCTCTTGGCATCCCCAGTCCTCCGCCAGTGGAGGAGTTTTAAGTCTCCCATGCAGGGAGGGAGGTACCGAGGTGCAACGGCAGAGAATCTAAACCTCTGTGCTCCATATCCCACATTTAACCTGGAAGCTGGAATCTGTCCGGTTGACGGTTCAATTACCGTTGGCATCAACAGTGGTGTCAAAAGTTCACACATTTGCTATTTAAGTAGAAGTATAGATACTGCAGTTTAAAAACACTCTGGTTAAAGTTGAAGTATAAACTTGACCTCTTTACTCAAGTTAAAGTGAAAAAGTATGTGCTTAAAAAAACTACATAAAGTATTAAAGTATATAGCCTTTAAAAATAACAGCCAGATGCCACTATGAATCGAAAGCTCAATTTTTCGACTATTTCGAAAACATTGTAGCATGCTCAGTGTGAGCGGCCATCTGCTGAGGCCCACTGGGGTTAAAGGAGACAGAAGCAGACGTAGAAAAAGAAGCATAGATACAAAAGGCAACTGTCAACCAGCTCCACAGGCGGCCCCGTCCAGGAAACACACAGCCAGGCAGATGAGCTCCGAGCCAGCTCCCATGTCAGAGGATGAAGAGAGCACATCCAGTTAGTCACAGTCAGAGAAACAGGACTACACTGGAAAACAGGCCAAGCTCCAACATCTAGAAACAAAGGTGTTGATGGCAGCAGCACAGCTGATATTTCTCTCCAGGATGGAGTCACAGCCAAACAGGAACAGACCAGATGAAGCTACTATGAGAAAAAGCAGAGAGAGCAGAACGTTAGAGATTGAACTAACAGGTTCTGCAGAGTGGGAGAATAGAGATAGAATGAAGCAGAATGATGAAAAAGGGGTCCCTATGTCCTCCAGCAGTCTAAGCCTATAGCAGCAGAACTATAGAGATAGCTCAGGATAACCTGAGCCACTCTAACTAGAAGCTTTATCAAAAAGGAAAGTTTAAAGCCTAGCCTTAAAAGTAGACAGGGTGTCTGCCTCACGGACTAAAACTGGTAGTTGGTTCCACAGGAGAGGAGCATAAAAGATCTGCCTCCCATTCTACTTTTAGAAATTCTAGGAACCACTAGTAAACCTGCAGATTAAGAGCGAAGTGCTCTGTTGGGAACATAAGGAACAATCAGATCTCTGATATAAGATGGAGCTTGGCCATTTAAGGCTTTATATGTTAGAAGGAGGATTTTAAATTCTATTCTTCAGCCAGGCCAATAAGTGTTCTTACGAGAGGTGAACCAACTCGTCGTTTGTCCGTATAAAGGTCTCCTTTCTCAACACTGGAGTCGTTTTATACCCTTTTCTTTTCCCTAGTCTTTTTTCTTAACCAACTTGGTCCCACTTTGTTACTTTAGTTTGGTTATCAATGAAAAAAAGCATTAGTTGCATTTATTTAATAATTGGACTTTATTGATCTCACATTGGAGAAGTTCACTCTCTGCATTTAACCCATCCCTTTGGGGATCAGTGGACTGCCAATGTGCGGGGAGCAGTGTGGGGTTAAGGGTCTTGCTCAGGGATCCAGAGTGGCAGTCTGTGGGAGTGGGGCTTTAACTCAGAACATCAGGATTCCAAGCTCTATGCCCTAGCCACTAGGCCACTAGAGGAAGAGATCGTTGGTTTTCATTCAAGCAGTCGTATCACAGCTGAGGGTTTCCCATACCGCTTGCAGAGCATGCCAAAGGAGGCTGTTCTTAACAAATAGATGCAGATTTTTTTTACCCTTCTGATTCTGAAGAAGTGAATGTTTAGATCATCTCTATCAATCCATCCCTCTATAGAATACAGAAATTAGCACCAATCAATTTTTTGAACAGAAGTTTGTATGTTTTCCTCCTTGGTGTTTATAACATAGACAGTGAGCTAAAACAGCAGGAGTTACAGCCCAGTTGATGTTCTCTGTCCATCCTGTGAGCCTAACGAGGGATTGAAAACATGCCATGGCTCATATTTCTCCACATATTGTTGTGATATTTAGAGTCATGTTCCAGAGTAAATATAGACGATGGCTGCATTTCTTGGTGTGCAGATGCCATTCCAGCTAAAAACAGCCAGATACATCCATGAGGAGACGTCTTCCCTTACAGCAAAGATAAAGCTCCTTCGCAGCGTTTACGTCTAAATCAATCTTTTAACATCTTCTATTAAAACTCCATCTCTTTTTTTGACCAGAGACAAACTTCTTGTCATGATCTGCCCTGACAGCTGACCTTAATCGTTCCTGTCATTCACCTGCTTAACTCTGCCCGGTCTCTAATTATCACTCATGTGTCCACCTGCGTCTGTTGCTTTATATTCGACTCCTTCCAGCTATCTGGACCGAATGACTGTTTGATGTTTGTTTTTGTTAGTTTTAGTTTGAGGGTTTCCTAGGTTCTTGTTCCCGTTCTCAGAGGTCAGCAGGTTGAAAGGGTTTAGTGTTCGTCTTGTCAACGTCTGGTCATGTCCTGGCTCTTTCCCACTGTGCGCTCTCTGTTCCTGTTTTGGCTCGGTGGTTGGGGGCAAGCTAGTTTAAAGTCCCATAGTCCTGGCTCCAAGGGGGAGACCAGTTTAAAGTTCTGCAGTTATCCTGGTACCATGTCTTGTCTCTTTCCCTTTAACTGCTGAGCCTGCCTTCCTGTCTGCATCTGTTTGTTTCCGTTTGAGCTCGCTGCTGGACTCATAGAACTCTGAACCCGCCTTCACGCTCTGTGGATTCCTGGAACCCTGGATATGTCTGTTCCTGTTTCGATCGGAACCCCTGACCGGGCTGGGGACTCCTGGATTCCAGAACTGTCCTGTTTGATATGTTTTTCCTGACCTGGATCGGGTTCATGCCTGCACACAGAGGTTGCTGCCTCAGAGAATTCTGGGCGACTTTGCTCCGCATCTCGTTTAGCAGTCCATCGGCTGGATCCTCCCCACCTCAGAGAGGACGGACTGAACTGTTAAACAACTGTTAAACCATCTTTCATCAGATGATCGTGGTCACTTACCTGTGTTTCTCCCTCCAGAGTGTCAGTGATTGGGTGGTGCCCCGCCTCTCCCCTGCTGCTGCTGCGGTCCGCAGATCCCCAACTCTGTGCCTCTGGTCGTTATGTTTTGTGTCAATAAACTTTTTTAACTTTCCCACTGTCTGTCTCACCTTGAATACTTGGTCTATCCGTCCCATTTCTAACACTTTTTGTTGTAATGAAAATAATCTCATATCTTAATCTGACAGAGGTGTGAATAATTTACACTTTAGCTTGATTGATAGCTTGATTACCATCGTCATGGTCGCTGGGCTTAAACTGAACTCACTGACGCAGCATTTTGCGTGTTTCTGTCTGCGCTACTTATTTTCCCACTGAGGCCCCGTCCACACGAAGCCAAACCCTGGTCTAAGCGCACAAATTTTTCACCAAACCAGCCTCTCATCCATACCAAGCCGGCGTTTCGGGGGTCTGTAAACGATCTTTTTTTTATTAAGCCTTCAGAGTGGGAAGATTTTGAAACGCCGTTTTCGCGTTTCCATCTTTAAGCTCTAACCGCATTTTTTTTCTTACACGCATGCGTCATAGCGTCGCCTCTAAACACGCATGCGCGACACAGTATCATAACAACAATGGCGCCGTACTGTGTTGAATGGTTGCTGCTCATGCTACTCATCCTGCTGTCGGGCTTACAACAGAATCTTCTTCTTCTGGAATATCTCCAGGAAGAACAGAGCAATATCGACCACATAGTTCAGCACCTGAATTTGACTGAACCACAAAAATGGACCCGCAGGTCAACCATGTATAAATATTAGTGCGCATGCTCAACATTACGTCGCCTATTTTTGCTTTGGCACCACAGCGCCACTTACAGGCCTGGCATACATTTTGCAGCGTTTTCATGCATTCGTGTGGACGATCACATTTATTTTACGTCTCCGTCTTTACGACAAACGTTCTGCAAAATATTAGCGTTTCGTGTTCGTTTTGAATTCGTGTGGACGGGGCCTGAAAGGATTGGAACCTTACAGGGGTTTCCTGCCATCACTCTCTGGGCTACAATATCTCAAATCAGACCTTAAATCTTTTACACTCAGAGGATATGGACCAAGAACTCAGCCAAAACAAACAGATGATATTTAAAGACAGTTCATTAAAGGATAAACTTCACCAGTTCACAGGGTTATCGTCATTTTCTCTGGCAGGAACCTCTGGATCCAGAGACAGCAGGTGAGTGACCAAACAAACTTTATGGTGCGGACAGATAGAGGTTACGGTCACTAACCTTCTCACAGTCTGGGGTATGGTGGAAACAGTGAGTGATGGCTCCAGCTGTCAGGCACTCTAACGATCCCCGTTCTGATCAGGGGAGCCCTCAGATGGGTTCTAGCTGGTGCTCGGTGGTCAGAGGACAGACGGGGATTATAACTGGCAAGACAATTACTAGCAAGAGTTCCAGGTGGAATTTCCAGAATCCCTAGTCAGAGATTAGGTCCAGGGTCAGAGCTAGGTGATCCGAGGTCCAGAGGGAAATCCAAGGGAGAGTCAGGGTACAGTCCAGGTCCGGTAACAGGCAGGCTTACAGAGCAGACAGGGTTCAGGATAGGGTGCCAGACGTCTTCGTTTTCCCGGACATTTTCATACCTAAAAAAACATTCAGGGGGAATTTAAAAATCGTCTGGAATATTGGTTGACTACAGTGCAGAAAGTAGTCGAAAAACAGTGGGCACCGAACCGAGCCGTGAGCTCTGGGGCTGGTCCGGGAACTCTGGAGGATCCTGGGAGTGAGCCAGCGGGGGACGGAACGACCAAACCCGACTGAGCTGAAGAGAATAGAAACATCTTCATTATCTGTCTTTCTGCTTCATACTCATGGCATGGTTCTTTCTGTTCTTCCTTACAGGTGAAAAATGAGATCTTGGAGCTGCTCCACCGCAGCTTCAGATGATGGATGCATTCAGAAGCACACTAAAGGATTCCCTAAGCAGAAACCGCTGGAGGAGGAGAAAGAAGCTCCAGACATGATGAAGAGGAGGATAAAAGCTCAGAGACAGGAGAAGGAGGGGAGAACAGCAGCAACTAAATCAGCAAAGAAAACTCCTGCGGAGAGCTGCAAAGCTAAGACACCGGAGCTGTCAAAAGAGGATCTGATTCACCTGCTGGGGGTCATGGAAGGAGAAGTTCAGGTGAGATATCATCATCGATTAAAACAGAAAGGCCATGGGTTGGATCCAAACCAACAGAAAGGAGTTACAGCCTGACATGTGATTAGACAAACATCTCAGAGTGTTCGTTTACATCTATTAAACCCAGGCAAAACACCTTCATTACTATAGAGCAATATTTGGTCTCTTAGATGAATGCTATGCTTGTTGTTCTCCGGGATCTGCTCGTTTCCCGTACCCAGGGACTAGGGTTACCAACTCCCTGGAAAAAAAGGGACACTTCATGTGCGTGTTAGCTGACCCCATTGGCTTTACCCCTGCTGGCCTGGTGATTTTTTTTTAGCCCTTCTTTGTGTGTGAAAATATTTTTTTAACTATTTGACTCAAATCTGTATTGAAATAGATGCATATTTGTGAGTGACATGAACACATGGATAACAAATTATTATCCAGCGATTCCCTTAAGTATCTTAAACATAAGCCACTCCTTCTTAACCTCAAACTGTAAGCAACGCTTGGCTCCACCAATGGGATGATGGGATTCTAGACAATGTCATATATGTTGTCAGCTCATTGGTCAAAACTCAGGACACTGTAAGTTTAGTATCTAACGTGCCCTTGTTCTTAATTTTCCATTAGCTTTTTACTGACAGTTTCTCTACTCTCACAGTAAAACAGGACAAAGTGGGTTCCTTTTCCACTAAATACGGGACAGGTACTTCTATTTCTAAATATGGAATGTTTCCGTTTTCCAAGGAACGGTTGGCAAATCTACCTGGAACTGTCGCTACCCGATCCGTCCTGGAAGCACGATCCCTACCATCAGCTCATTGCCCATACCATATACACCCGGGTCGCCCTCAATTTTATTTCGTAAAAAGACCTAAATTACATTTTCCCCTCCCCAAAAATAGTAAGTACACTAAAATATATTGTGTTAAAGGTTAATAATGTATTTCCTGAGAAAATAAACACATTAAAACCCTGTTTTATCACTCAGTACCCAGTCTGCACCTTAAATGGGATCCTACGCTATTTGTGGGAGCAAACTTCAATCAGATTTTGCCAGACTACTCTGAGCATGTCCCATGACGATGTCATAGAAGCTCTTTAATGGAGAAAAAATAAAAAGCATCAAAATTGTGTCATAAGAAGTCATAAAACACTTTTTAAGGATGATGGTTAGCATTTTTAGTAACTTAAGGATAGAAATAAGTAATCTTAGTACCATAATTACATATTTATGGACACCCTAGTGTATCTATTCTCGCAAGAGCAGGACTGATCGTACTTTCTGGACGGATCGGGTAGTGACAGGGACAATTACATGGACAGAATGTCCGTCAGTTAAAGGTTTCCCTGTGAAAACCACTAGCATCAAATGCTAACTTACTATTTTCACCAGATAATCCTTGACAGTTTCCAAACAACTGCCGGAAAGGGCCAATTAAAGGATTGTGACCCAATTAGAGTCTTACATTGTTACTCTTCTGGTGCAGACAGAGAGATGAGGTCAGGATCGGTGTATCGGAGGCCATGATGTAACGAGACAATACCTTTCAAACAAGGAACAGGAACCAACAAATCTAGCTAAAGACTGACTCTGACATAAGGAAACAATTGAATTTAATTTAGTTTACATATATAGCGCCAATTCATCTCAAGGCACCTAACAGTTCACCAGATCATCCAGTCAATTGATTCAAAGTTTTCTATTTTAGGAAAACCAGCTGATTGCATCGACTCATTGACTCTTCAGCAATCCCTCACACTAAGCATGCTTTTAGTGACAGTGGAGAGGAGAAAACTCCCAGGACAGAAGAACTGAACACAACACAAAGCTCTTAGGCCCCTGTCACACCTTGCTGATTTAGCCAGGGAATACCTGACATCCTAGAATCTTCTAAAACGCTGGAATATGCTGAACTTTCAATGTATTTTTTCAGTTTTAGGTAGTGTTGCTCCAATGCCATTTTTTGGCCCCGATACCGATACCCGATACCTGGCTGTGCAGTATCGGCCGATACCGATACCATGATAATGTAAAATAATTGCCATCATGGCTTTGTCAAGCTGCTGCCTACCTTTGTGAAGCAGGAAAAAATCTAATACAAAGTGAATCCAGTAGAACTTTTTATTGCCTACCAGGAGTGACAATAGTTGAAGAAACTTATGGCTCTCAAAATGGTATCGGTGCCCTATTTGTTGATACTCGCCGATACGGATACCACCATTTTAGGGCAGTATCAGGGCCCCATCCGATACTGGTATCGGTATCGGTGCAACACCAGTTTTAGGCGTATTCATAGAGCATTCATAACGAGTCCAGAACTTATGTCCAACGACAGCCTAACTTATTCATAACGCCCATGAAAAACACAAGTGTTCTGAGGGGAACAGCGATGCGCCCTGAGGTGCCCGGCCTGCATTAAAAGATTTCTTATATCGCTGCATTAACCTAGCTGCTGTTTACTGGCCACCTGGAAGTTAGAAACACGTTCAGCGCTCGTCTGGAACACGTCAGATACCTTGATATTCGTTGGAGAGAAGTTCTTGATAAGTTAAGCAGAAGTTATGCACGAGTTACTCAGAGGTTTGGATAAGCTAGACGCCACGACTGATGAGGAACTGACACTGAACGGATGTCAGCCATCAGATAACTGACCTGGAACTGATGGCCCATGTATGATCATATGCTGGCATATGTCGGGACGTACTTTCAGTATGTCAACGTGTGCCAGCGTGCTTCAGCGCTCTTCAGCTTGCTCATAACTTACACAAAACGTACCCATAACTTATCCTGCCTATGCTTAAGAGCTTCACACAAAGGATACTGCTGTGCTGTATCAATTTGGAGGAACGTTTTTCTTCTGCGGGACGCTGTGTAATGGCTATAAGAGGGGAGTCAACCTGTCAGACTGCAGCAACTACTTTAACTAACGATTTAGATACCTATGGAAAATTGGTAAAGTCAGCCATAACCTGTGTGTGGGGGAAAAACTTACATCTTTTGTTTTGACGTCCTTTGGATCCTGAGTTTAGAAGTGAGATTTGGCTAAAATGTTATTTGTTGTTGTTTTATTGTCTCTTTGGTTCGTTTCAATCAACATCTTTAAGTTCTTGCAGCTGCTGCGTCTCAATCTTTTATTGTTAAAGTTATTGAGAAATTTTAACATTTCAACCACACTGGAAGCTATTTGTGCATTTTGTTTTGGGCTTAAACTGGAACATCATCAACAGGAAGATCTGCCATATCCGTTGTTCTGGACCAAACTGCAAACAGATGCTCAGGAAACATGGAAATGAACTGAGGACCCAACAAATGCTGGCAAATGACTGAGACGTTAAGTGGAGGAGGAAACAGGTGCAAACAGAAGAACAAATGAGGAAACATGGGTACTGAGACCTGATTAATTAACAGAAGGCTCTAAAGGAAGAAATAGTGAAGCAGAGATAAACACAGAAAGGAAAGAACACAGAATTAATCCCCTAATCCAGAGAAAATAACTGGATAAAGTAAAGATAAAAACAACTAAAAACGAAGCAGACTAGAAAAAGAGAAGTAGGCAAAGAGAAGTAGACTAGAAAAAGACTAACAAAAGGTAAATAAATCAGCTAATATGGCAAACTCCCAATGGCAAAAATAACACATATGGCAAAACTAAAACCAAGCTTAAGGCAACACCAAAACACTAAGTATTTAAAGTAAAAATATAAAAAGGAAAAGCTCCAAACAGAAAAAACACCTTAGGATACAGAAAGTAATAGTTTAAGATCACAATGACATTAAGAGAAAGCTACTATGACGATTCGTCTTGACGACCAAGACATTGAGAGGCCAAGACTAAGACCAAGATATTAAGAGGCCAAGATCAAGACTAAGACCAACACATGACATTTGGAGGCCGAGACCAAAACAAGACCAAGACATTGTGGGGCTTCTGAGGGTCTCTTAAGCACCTTTTGTGTCATATATATATTGCCTTGAGTTTGCTGGGTGATTTTTGGACCAACATGCTGTCCCTGCATGTTGGTCCTCATGCCTCACCCTTATTCTCATTCAACCGATCTTCTTGTGAGGCTTATTAGGACTGAAGAAATAAATCAAAGGAGTCATGAGAAACCCGAACCATGACAAGCTCAAGGTGTTCTGCTTGTGAAAACAGCCCACCAGCTGCTCTGTTTGGGACAATGGAGACAAAAACACAGAACAGGGAGGCTCTTCTCTCCTTCAAGGATCTGATTTAGTTCTACTTTGGTCTAAACCCCCTGTCACACCTTGACGATTTAGACCAGCGTATGCCTGACCTACAGAAAATCTGACAAAAAACCTGGCATACGTTGGATATAGGAGCACGTTGACATTCAGCGAGTATGACGACGTGTGCCAGCGTACGCCAAACATGTGGCATAAGTTACAGGTAAGTTATCTGATAGTTGTCATATGTTAAGTTACTGATAAGTCATGGTGTCTAGTTTATCCAAAACCTATGATTAACTTCTCCTCCAGACTGCTTCCCCATTATAGGATGAGTGTGATGGATCCTACCTGCACTCACGCCCACGGCCACACCCACAACCAACAAACTTCCTAGCAGACATGACACTGAATCTGCTGCGACTGCAAACCTTCTTTCTTTCTGTTTTTTTTTTCTTTTTATTAATTACGTTAAAGCTGCACCTGAGGGGAGTTGTCATGATTTAACTATGATCAGACACGAAAGCAGTAAACCAAAACAGAGAGACTAGGGAAAAAGTTTAACACGTTTTTCGAGGAGATTGTGAAGAATCCAGTGTTGCTCTGAACACTGCTCAACCGGAACTGGAAAGTGAGGGGAAGACACTGCGGTTAGTTCAGGCTCAGTGGGAAATTTGACACTTGAACTTGAAGAGGAGAAATAGATTGCTGACTCACATTTCCAGAAAAGCGGTTGACTCTTTGACTCCAGTCGGTGTGGGGGTGTTCCAGTGTTTGTCTCTTTCGATGGAGGGCGGACAGGGTTTACCTAGAATGCGGTTGTCTTTAGGTGAACGGAGAAACTGACTGCAACTTAGATTCCCTGCGGTACTTGAACGGGTCGTTGTGGAGATGAATCCCTTGCTCAGTGTGAAGCTCAAACGATCTCTTGGAGGGAAGTAGATCCAAACCTCCAGTTTGAATCCTCAGCTCAGTTTGAGGCTCAGATTATCCTTCCAGGGAGAGAAGGTCAGAAAAATCCAGTTTGCAGGATGACTTCCTGCCGAGAGCCAAAGACAAAATAACAAGGTTAAGACTCAGGTTGACAAAAACTCAGTTTGACTCAGCAAAACTCAGCTTGGCTACTGTACCCAAAACTGGCAAACACTCTGGCGCCGAGGTAGTGGCAGTCGCAGCTTAAAACTACTACGTTAATGAGGTTACCCTTTGCAGGTGTGTGAGGAGGTGAACCATGACCAGGTGCCGCCTGGTGGAGGAAGGAAGACAAACACACAAAAAACACAAACCCCCACAGACAGGAGTCCTAACAGGAGTAGCTTTAACTGATGCTGCATTATGCAGCCATGCGTTATGCATAAGTTAGGCTGTTGTTGGACATAAGTTCTGGACTCGTTATGAATACTCTAAGTCCGGCACGTCGGCCACGTTGAGGATAGGCCTCCATACATTGGCCATGTGCATTACCCACTGTGCTACCTGCACGCCCATCAATTTCTTGTTTTAAAGGTTTTTTTGTCAATTGACTGGTTCACTGGTTGGTAGGACCTGCAGTATGGCCAGCTGGTTGGTTTACACGTTGTGTGGTTAGTTTTTGGTTAACTTATTGGTTGGTGTGTTGTTTGACAAGCAAGCAAGTTGGCTGTGTGGCTGAATCCATGTTTCAAGTTTTTTTTTTTTTTGTAAAGACCCACTACATCCTCTAATTTTCTAACCAAACAAAGGTTCCTTCCATGTCTTCTCAGGCCAGAGAGGACATCATCAGGCTTCTGAAATCAGACAGAACCAGACCAGAGACCCTAGAGGCCCATTATGGCTCCGCCTCTCCCTCCAAACCTCTGCAGGCGCTGCAGAGGGACGCTACACTTCTCCACGGCAATCAAAGCACAGAGGATGTGTACGAGAAGCCAATGGCTGAGGTCAGACAGTCAAACAGTCCACTTCTCATCTTTTTCCAAATGTTTATGTACTGGTAGCTGGTAGTTTTTAGTGTTGTAGTCAAGACCACAACAACTGAGACCAAGGACTACAGGGAAAAGGCCAAGAACTTTAGGGGCCAAGACCAAGACAAGACTAAGACTTTAAGAGGCTGAGACCAAGACTAAGACCAAGACTTTTAGAGGCAGAGACCAAGACTAAGACCAATACATTTAGAGACCCAGACCAAGACCAAATTCAAGAGATTTAGAGAACAAGACCTAAACAAGACCAAGACATTGAGAGACCAAGACCAAGACGAAGACCAAAATATTAAGAGGCCAGGACCAAAGCATTGAGAGGCCAAGACCAAAACAAGACCAAGACATTGAGAGGCCAAGACAAAGACATTTAGAGGCCAAGACCAAGACTAAGACCAAGACATTTAGAGACCAAGACCAACTTCAGGAGATTTAGAGGCCAGACCTAAACAAGACCAAGACATTTAGAGGCCAAGACCAAAACATGACTAAGACATTGAGAGACCAAGGCCAAAACAAGACCAAGATATTAAGAGGCCAAGACCAAGACTAAGACCAAGACATTGAGAGGCCAAGACAAAACCAAGACAAAGACATTTAGAGGCCAAGACCAAGACTAAGGCCAAGACATTTGGAGACCAAGACTAAAACTAAGACTAAGACAATGAAAGGCCAAGACCAAAACAAGACAAAGACATTTAGAGGCGAAGACCAAGACTAAGACCAAGATATTAAGAGGCCAAGACAAAAAAAAAAGGCCAAGACATTGAAAGGCCAAGACCAAAACAAGACCAAGACATTGTGGGGATTCTGAGGGTCTCTTAAAGGAATAGTACACCCAAAACATGATTAGCCTTCATTTTCTACTCACCCCCATGCTGAACAACACTCTGGAGTACTTTTTTGATATCTCAAATGCATCTGGAGATCTGGGAGGCTTCTTGCTGTCTGCTGACATTCAAATAATGGAGGTCTATGGTGACCGAGACAGAAAGGTCCATAAAAGTCCACAAAAAACGTGTCAATATTCCTCCATACTGCTCGTCCAATGTATTCCAAGTGTCCTGAGTGGGTAGCATCCAGAATTTACTCGAAACGAAGTCATTTAGAATGTTTTTAGAGCATAAACAGTAGTGTATAGGATTTCCTGAAAGCGCGCACACGCGCGCTCACGACGCTACGGAAGCCGGCAGACCAAACCAGCGCATTCAGCTCGGCAAAGAAATCATGCTCTTCCTCAACACTGAAGTCCTCAGATATTTTTCTTTCGTTGTTTCTTTCTTTGCACAGGTAAACGGCACATTTCTTCTTCTACGCTTGCATTATTGGAAGAGCAGACGCTGAATGCGCACTTTCATCTGGTTTGATCTGCCGGCTTCCGTAGCGTCATGAGCGCGCGTGTGCGCGCTTTCAGGAAATCCTATACACTACTGTTTATGCTCTAAAAACATTCTAAATGACTTCGTTTCGAGTAAATTCTGGATGCTACCCACTCAGGACACTTGGAATACATTGGACGAGCAGTATGGAGGAATATTGACACGTTTTTTGTGGACTTTTATGGACCTTTCTGTCTCGGTCACCATAGACCTCCATTATTTGAATGTCAGCAGACAGCAAGAAGCCTCCCAGATCTCCAGATGCATTTGAGATATCAAAAAAGTACTCCAGAGTGTTGTTCAGCATGGGGGTGAGTAGAAAATGAAGGCTAATCATGTTTTGGGTGTACTATTCCTTTAAGCACCTTTTGTGTCTGATATATATTGCTCTGAGTTTGCTGGGTGATTTTTTGACCAACATGCTGTCCCTGCATGTTGGTCCTCATGCCTCACCCTTATTCTTATTCAACTGATCTTCTTGTGAGGCTTATTAGGACTGAAAAAACAACTATAGAAAAGGACTAATTAGGTCCATATTTGGCACTTATTTCTTTCCTGTTCTGGAGGCTATGTTTGATGGAGGCCACTTCAGTAAATGCTCAGATGCAAGATCATAATCAAACTATTAAAGGATCACATTAGTTTGCTTAATAGCAGCAAGTTAACATGAAAAAAAGCTAAATGCATGTTCTTTTGACATGAATAACTGGACTGGATGGAGACTAAGTCAATATGGACGTGACCACAGCTGGTAGTGCTATGTGAGCGTGAACTGTTGATAATTACTGTTGATGATTTGCCCTCCTTTCAGCTGGATCGCTTGGAGGAGAAGCAGAAGGAGACGTACAGACGGATGCTGGAGCAGCTGCTGCTAGCAGAGAAATGCCACCGCAGGACCGTCATGGAGCTGGACAATGAGAAACAGAAACATGTCGACTTCATAAACAAGAGCGATGACTTTACCAATCTGCTAGAGCAGGAGAGAGAAAGGTGAGGGGTCCGAATTAACGGCACCGTTCCTCACAGATTTTGGATTCTGACAGCAAACAGATCCAAGAATCGTATGGAGGAGAAAACTTTTCAATTTGGGAAGAAAAACATACAGTCATCTAAAGGTCCAGCACAAAAACCTCTCCAGTTTCAATTTTCACAAGAGTTCTTGAAATCCATTGATTGTTTTTGATAGAGCCCGTGTGAGAATTGTTAAAGTTTTCAGCTCTTTGTCTTCGGCTCCTCGGTTTTATCTGGTTAGTCGTAGGGAAGTCATATTTAAATGTCAAATCATTCTGGCTTAAACATGTGTATAAATGTACTCTTTATCAGACGATATTGTCCCAGAAATTAGAACATTTCTATTTTTAACACCTAACACACCTAAATTCGGCCAATCATATATCAACGGTCATCTGTCAATCACATTTTTTCGGCCATAGCATCTTGATTCATGTGTCGCAGCTAATATACGCAACGGTTGAAATCAGAATCCTTTCCTTTCCCATTGAGTTGTGTCCCAGTGTTCACGGGGATGGACGTCTGTGTCTTCAGCAGGCGTAGAGCTAACAGAACTGGCAGCGTTGCGAGGCAAGGGCTCAAACATGTACGGCTGGAAGCCTTCTACACCAAACCAAGCTTCTGCCGCCCTGGCGTCCTCTTCCACAACATCTTCGTCCCCGCTTTCCTCCTCTAAATAAAAAATTGATGACGGAGGAGACTCATCCACGACCTCCGACACTAAACTCTCCTCCTCTTGCATGTTTCCGCTGTCCATAGCGTTCCTTGACAGCGTCGTTTCTAAGTCACCAATTTAGTGCTACTTGGTCCCAATGGAAATTCCCATTGGGAACCTGCTAGCACTAAGTTGCTAACTGGTTAGCTTCAGAGAAACCGGCCACAATCCAACTTTCTTGCAAACCTTCTGCCACAACAACCCCGCCCTCTTGAGAAACTACCAATCACATAGCTTTTATTCACTTGTAAAGTCGTGCAACACTCGGGACAATTCGGAAATGCAACGGTTGGAACAGCCGTTTCCCTACGACTTTAAGCTCCAACTGTTGGAACTGGACTAATTAACAGGTGTGCTTGTGTTAAGCTTGTATTATACACTCATTTTACTGGTTTTGAATCGGTTATACCAACCTTGAGCTTGTCATTCACATGATTGTTGCTGCAGTCTGGGGAGGTTTGCATGTTACAACCTGCTTCTCTCCTCACCTGTCCTACTGTCGGGTCGGACATCGTTACCCAAACAACACAAAAACAGAGGGGAAATGGACACAAAAAAAAGCATCACAGAAATTCTGTTTGTTCTAAAGCAACCATCTTGAGCTCAACACTCTCTAATATGTGCTTTACTTCTCTTTCCTCAGACTGAAAAGGCTGTTGGAGCAGGAAAAGGTCTACCAGGCTCGGAAAGACAAAGAGCACAGCAGGAGGCTGGAGAAGGTCCAAGATGAGCTGGTAAAGCTCAAGTCCTTCACGCTAATGTTGGTGGATGAACGGCAGCTTCACGTTGAGCAGATTGAGCAGCAGAACCAGAAGATCCAGGACATCAGTCAGAAGCTGTTAGAAAAAGAGAAGCAACTGGCAGCTTCCAGTGATTCTGCCAAGGAGGACGGACAGAAGGTGCTGAAGTTGGAGACTGAGCTGCAAGTCCAAAGAGCAAAGTTTAGTCAGGAGCACAAAGACATGAACACCAAGCTGGCCAGCCAAGTGTCCCAAAACCAACAGCTTAGGCTGAAGCTGGAAGGGCTGACACAGAATGTGGAGGAGCTGGAGCAGAGCAACAAAGTGCTCCAGAAATCTGAGGAGGACCTGCAAGAGCTCAGGGATAAGATAAGCAGAGGAGAGCGTGGAAACTCCTCTCTCACAGCTGAGCTGGAGAATCTGCGCAAGAAAGTCCTGGAGATGGAGGAAAAAGATGAGGAGTTGACCAAAACAGAGACTCAGTGCAGGGAGCTGAGGAAAAGGCTGCAAGACGAGGAGAAGCACAGAGAGGAGCTGAGGCTGGAGGTGGACAGGCTACAGAAGAAAATGGTAGAGCTGGAGAAACTGGAGGGAGCATTCGGCAAGAGCAAAACGGAGTGCTCCCAGCTTCACATGAACCTGGAGAAAGAGAGGAAAGTGGTGAAGGATTTGGGCAGCGAAATGGAGAGACTAAGGACTCAGCTGAAGGAGTTGGAGAGCTCAGAGTCAAAGCTGGAGAAGGCAGAAATGGTGCTGAAAGAAGAACTGATGAAACTGAAATCCTTCACCGTCATACTGGCGGAGGAAAGAAAAGCTGTGGCCGAAAGGCTGAAGCAGGAGGAGCAGAAAAATTACGATTGGAGTGGGATGTTGAAAGCAGAGCAGAGTAAAGTTACAGAAGTTACAGAGAAACTCATAGAGGAGAGCAAAAAACTTCTCAAATTCAAGTCTGAGACGGAAATCCTAGTGGAGGGTCTAATGCAGGAGAAAGTGGAGCTACAATCCAAGCTAAGGAGCAGACAGGAAATGTGTGACGAGCTGAATGAACGGCTGACAGGGATGAAGATGAGAGTGGATGAACTCGAGGAGTTGGAGAGAAAGTTGGCCACCAGGGAGCGAAACAGAAATTCAGAAGAAGACAACAAAATTAGAGAGCTCACAGGAGAAATCGATCGACTTAAAGGCAGGCTGAAGCAGCTGGAGGTGGTGGAAGGGGATCTGATGAAATCTGAGGATGAGTATGATCTGCTGCAGAAGAAGTTCAGGAATGAGCAGGACAAAGCAAACACACTCGCTAAGCTGGTGGAGGAGATGAAGAGTCAGATCGCCAGAAACAAAGCTGTGGAGAGAGGTGAGACCAAGAGTCTGGAGGCCCAGCTCAGAATCCGATGCAAGGTGGAGGAGGCAAAAAGCAGAGAGCTGAGGGCTGAAGTTGTAGCCCTCAAGGAGAAAATCCATGAACTCATGAACAAGGAGGACCAGCTCTCCCAGCTGCAGGTGGACTTCTCTGTCCTCCAGCAGAGGTTTGCAGAGGAAGTGGAGAGGAAGAGAAACATGAGTCTAGATTTGGAGAATCTTACTAAGGAGCTGGAAGCCACAAAACGCTACAGCCGAGCCTTGAGGCCCAGTTTGAATGGGAGGAGAATAGTGGATGTCCCCGTGACCTCCACAGCAGTCCAGACAGAAGTGCTGACCAATGGGTCGGCTGAGGAAGAGACTACTGCCGGTTTCATCAAAAAATCTGTTCTAGAGGAGAACCACCTGATGAACAACCTCAGAGAACATAAGCAAAGAAGGCCAGCAGTTCTTGACCGATATCCTCATGCATCAGCAGAGCATGGAGGGAGAATGCCCTGGATGAACAATAAGGAGGCCATCACGCTGACTCAGACCATTCCTGGGAAGAGCAATGATTATTTCTCGACGCATCCACCACAAACCCCCCCGAATCTGGGACAACCTCTACACATCCGCGTGACACCAGACCACGAGACCAGCACAGCCACCTTAGAAATCACCAGCCCAAGATCTGAGGACTTCTTCTCCAGCACCACCATCATCCCAACTCTTGGTCCTCAGAAGCCTCGCATCACTATCGTCCCCAAACCCACAATCGTGACCAGCAAGACGAAAGGATGGGATGTTACTAGAGATCCTGATCGAACCAAGTCTCCGGTCACTATAACCACCATCTCCAGGACCAAAAGTCCAGAGAAGCCCTGCAGCAGGAGCAGCCCTGGGATCCTGCAGTCGCCTGTTTCCATCATCGCGGTCAGCACCACCCCTGTAGCCGAGGTCTGTGCTTCATCTGACCCTCACGAGAACATCACCAAGCCAACGTTGATCAAGATGACGTCTGGGAGGCCCCCAGAGCTGGCAAGGCATTACAACAGCAACATCATCACTACAGAGGACAATAAGATTCACATCCACCTGGGGTCACAGTTTCAGAGGAACTCAGGGGACTGCAGCAGCCCCGCTTTAGCTCTCCGGCCAACAGGAAGTGGCCCTGAATGCCAGGAAACATCGACGGGGACAGTACTCCGCAGTCCCCGCCAAGCCTCAACGGTGAAGACCTCTCAGAGCAAGATGACAAGCAGCATCACCATCAACCCCATCACCTCAGCGGTGTGCAGGCCAACGCAGTCCGTGGTGAGAGTCTCTCCTTTTCCGGATGTTAGGTTTATTCAATGATGATTATAAAATTAATGTGTGCTTATGAAACATTTTTGCAAGGGGATGCTCCACTCCTGTCTCATGATTCAGTCAGGAGAACATCCTGCCTTGTCATTCTGATGGAACATTCTGTCTTCATGAACTGATCAATTGTTCTGTCAGAACAATACTCTGTTTGTAACCATGCGTCATGTTCGTTTAATAAACACTCTGCAGAGGAGGTCCAGTGCGTTTGAGTCTGGGGTTCAACTGTCTCTCCTTCCTGCAGGAATTGTATCAATAAATCGTGCATTTCTGTTCTTCTTAAGAAAAAAACCTACATTTTATGAACCCGACACCGGAACTCCTTTCAATCAGCTCTCATCTTTTTACCTTCCAGCTGATTCTGAAATTTTTAGATTTCCCTCAGCTAGCTTCACAGACAAGATAGTCTTCAGGTATCACATGGTGTTAAAGCCTCCCCACTGTGCAAATGGTTGAAAAGATGTAAAGACGACATGATTTACGTTGAAAAGATGTCTACATTTGGTTGAAAAGTGAAAGGTGAAAAGCAATAATTTTCAGATAGTTGGAAAACATAAAAAACTGGGTTTGCAAGTAGGACAAAATCAGACCCACCAAACGGCCCAATTTACAACAATGATTTTTGGACTAAATCAAGACTATGACATACCGACTAGATTTAGCCTAAAAACCAACGTCCAAATCAGGGGTGCTCAAGTTCAGTCCTCAAGAGCTACTATCCTGCAACTTTTTGATGCACCCCATTTTTAACACACCTGAATCAAATGAGTGGCTCCTCACCATTAGCCTCGTGAGACCATCCTGATCTCACGAGCTTTCAAGGTTTCACTCGCAGATCAGTCTGGAGACTCTCCGTTAAAGAAAATTAGGAGCCGTTCACCAAACGAACGTCCAATCAGCGTTGGCTTTGAGGCGGGTTGAGGTGTGACGCAACGAGAAGCGTGACAGTTCAGTCTAAAGAACATGGCGGCTTCAGCCGATGAAACTAGCGTTAGCGTGGCTATCGAGCAAATTTATTGGAATTACAGAGTATTTCTTCACTGAAAGAAGAGCAAAACACTGCTCTGGAGGCTTTTCTCAGAGGAAAAGATGTTTTTGCTCTTCTCCCGACTGGTTTCGGCAAGAGTTTGATCTATCAATTGGCTCCTCTTCGTCGTCGCTCTGTTAGTACGTCATATGCTTCGTTGATCTGATTGGTTTATTTGGCCCGTCTATCACCAACATAGGCCAATCAGCTAACCAGTATTTTCGCCCCTTCCCAAAATTACTTCTACGGAAGGTTTCCAGATGGATATGCGGAGCAAATCCATCTGGCGGAGTCAGGTTACCTCACCATGCCTCTGCTGGACTAAATTAGGGGTTTGAGCCTTTCGATTCAGTTGTGTTAGAGAAGTGATGCATCTAAAAGTTACAGGTTGTTAGCTCTTAGGGACTGGACTTGAGCACCCCTGGTCTAAATGAAGTCAGGTGTTTGGGGGTCAGCCTCAGTGGGCAGCATCTGCTAACTCCCCTAAACACCAGACGTTATTTAGACATGGGTTTTTAGGTTAACCCTGGTCGGCCCGTTATAGTCTTGATTTAGTCCAGACAGTAGTTGTTGAAATTTAGTCAGTATTTGTCCTAATTTAGTAAAATAATAGATGTTGAAAAGACGTCGCAAACCCAGTTTTTAACGTCTTTTCAATTATCTGAAAATTACAGCTTTTCACTTTTCAACCAAACGTGTACGTCGTGTGGACGCAAATCATTTCGTCCTTTCAATGTCTTTTCAACCAATTTTTGACATTCTCACAGACGTCACGTGATGGACATACACATGGATGAAGCTGTTTAAACTGGGTCCAGCCCTCAGAACTAAACTAGTAAAGGAGAACGTCAAAGATACTGAGATATAGCGGATGGCTGAAGCTCTGTGTTTTAAACTCCAAAACATATGAAGATGCCACAAAACCGGACAGATGGACCCAATATTCAGGCAAGTCAGACAGTTTCAATGACTGTCAAGTTTTCCCGTAGGTGAACCCGATATTCAGCCAGACACAGAGTTACGTTTGAAAGGTTTATTAAAGGGGTGAATAATGGCAGATGAAGCAGGTAAACAGTTACTGTCTTGGCAGAGTAATTCCAGTTGAATTGCTGGTTTGCAGGGGTTAGCAGAGAACCAGGAGATGTAGATGTTGACAGAACCAATAGGCTGTGTGGACCGGAGAACCACCAGAACTGGCCAGTAAGCAGCTCAGACTCACCAAGGAACAGGAAGCACTGAAACATGGAGACAAAGGCAACCTCAACTAGAAGAGTTCAGCTGGCAGGGCACACAGGGTACAGTAGTGAGGGAAACAGGGAGCAGTGCAGCATACAGACACAGGCGACCTTAGCAGGAGAGAATGAGACGTTCTTACAGAGATGAGTAGGCAGAGGCAGGTATAGGTACTAATAAGTACTAATTAGTGGGAACAGGTGAAGATAATCTAGAGTGGACTGGAGGCAAACTGAGCTGTTGGGATGATTGCTGGCGGCAAAATAGTGTCAGGCTGATAAGAAAAAGTCCATAAGTCCAAAACCAAACTAAACAGAACCATAGATATGACAATGACAGAAATGAAAACAAAATAGAACAAAACGGAACGCGGGCTGCTGTGGAGGGAGGGGGCACCACCCAAACACTGACAGTCTGGTTTAACAGCAGTCCACGTTCTGCTCTCTCTGCTTTTCCTCATAGTAGCTTCATCTGGTCTGTTCCTGTTTGGCTGTGACTCCATCCTGGAGAGAAATATCAGCTGTGCTGCTGCCATCAACACCTTTGTTTCTAGATGTTGGAGCTTGGCCTGTTTTCCAGTGTAGTCCTGTTTCTCTGACTGTGACTAACTGGATGTGCTCTCTTCATCCTCTGACATTGGAGCTGGCTCGGAGCTCGTCTGCCTGGCTGTGTGTTTCCTGGACGGGGCCGCCTGTGGAGCTGGTTGACAGTTGTCTTTTGTATCTATGCTTCTTTTTCTATGTCTGCTTCTGTCTCCTTGAACCCCAGTGGGCCTCAGCAGATGGCCGCTCACACTGAGCCTGGTTCTGCTGGAGGTTTCTTCCTGTTCAAAGGGAGTTTTTCCTCTCCACTGTCGCTACAAGCATGCTTAGTGTGAGGGATTGCTGAAGAGTCAATGAGTCGATGCAATCAGCTGGTTTTCCTTTGATAGAAAACTTTGAATCAATCTGACTGGATGATCTGGTTGAACTGGAAAGTGCCTTGAAATGACATGATGTGAATTGGAGCTATAGAAATAAACTGAGTTCAATTGAATTGACTTCAGGGGTCATGGTGGGGCTCTTCCTCAGACCAGAATCCTGCTTATTAGATATTCCAGTAACTCAACAAAACATCTCAACAGAAAGTGTCATCAAGGTTTCCTCCAGATCCTGTTCTGGGTCACATGGTCATCATGTTTTTTTTTTTTTTTTTTTAGATCAGCTCAGATGTGCAACCAGCTCGGGGCGCGGCCACCCGGATCCCCGTGTCCAAAGTGGTGAAACCCAATGGGAAGACGGTTCTGGGTGTGTCTGCAGTGACGAGGCTAGAGTCGAGGGCTGAAGGCCAGGCCATGAAGATCGAGCTGAGGAAGTCTGCGTTGTGCAGCTCCGCCTCTGCAGCAGGAGGAAAGACCTGAAGACGTCCCACAGTGGGAAGCCTCAGAGGAACCGTGTCTTCTCACTCTTTGGACTTTGGCTGCTTTGGTTTGCTCCTTAAAATGGTCGCAGATCATATCGAATTCCCAGCAGGAGCCTGGTTCTGTTCGGTTCTGCTGATTTCTGTCTGCTCATCGTTCATGTCGGATACCACATGATGATTTCACTGCCATCGTGGAGGTTTGCACTTAATGATGCACTGTGAAATCAATTATGACCAGAACTTAAATAAAACCTATTTATTTAAAGTTTGGCTTCAGTTAATGAGTTCTGACCTCATTAATCCCAGATTCCTGAAGAATGTTTTCAAAATGTTAACTTCTCTAAAGTTTAAGTCATCAGACTTTTCAAACTATATGTTTTCAGTAAAGTTTACACTGGAAAATGATCTAGAAATAAGTAAATATGTCCTAAATTAAGTGCATTTACCCTTAATTTGAGCAGATAAATGAGAAAGTTTCCCACGGTAATGAGTTTTACTTTTAAAATAAGATAACTAGGTAATATGCATTTGAAATAAGACAATGCCATTCTGTTTTCTTTCATTTCTTTTTTCTATCAAATGGGATACTCCAGCATACTTTATGTTAATGTCTCTGCTTAACTTTTTGGCTGTTAAACATATTTTTTGCAAGGGATGGGACCTATAATTGATTCAAGCAAATATTTTTTTCATGAAATAAACATGAAATGATAGAACAAACATAATAAAGGTGAATCTTTGTTTTGGTTTGAGGCTGCAAAAAAAAAAATCTATTCTGTTTTAATACATATTATTTACTTTAATACTTAATATTTATTTTAGGAAGGAATACTTATCATAGGGGGGAGAATTGTATTTAATCTAATAGTTTTATTTTATTTCAGGACATTTTTCTTCAATCAAATAAAAATATTTAGGCTTTCATTGCTTTTTCAGTTAGTGCAAATCTTTTTTCCAAAAATCCATTTTCTACAACCACTTTTCTAAACTCATTGTCATGCAAAAGCCATTTTAATTGTATTTACTTTTTCAAATACTTTCATGTTTTATTTCATGTTTTGTTTAGTTTTACTTTTTGTGCCTCGTGTGATTCATATTTCCTGTGTATCTTTATTTTACTTAAATCTAATGTAAACATGTATTTATTTTTTTCTGTTACTGTTATTTAAATCTGATTTATTTCACTTCTTCCGATTAAGTGTATTTAACTTTTAATTTTACTTTTATATTTAAAATAGACGAAACGTATTACCAAACACAGCCAGGAGATGGTGCTATAGAGAGAAAACAGCAACTACAGTAGCACGATGTGGACTGCAGGGGGCAGCACTGACACTGTTCTGCAAAACTGTTAGGAATAGTCAAAGTTCCGTGGTAATTTGGATTTGGATGGATTATAAGCAAATTGATTCAATAATCTGGATTAGAAGATACAAAAATAGCTCAGTTTGATCCGATTTGTGTTATTCCTCCATATATATTTAAGAAACTCATATTATAACTACCTTAAAATATATTAAGATGGTTCTTAGAATGTAAAAGGACGTGTGGGAATAGGAATATATACGAGAGTTTAAAATATAAATTTTCTAAAAAGAAAATCAGATCAACTATCTGTTTTCACAGCAGAAATGGTGGCAATTATACTAAGCTGACAGTCTGTAGACCAGACAGGGTGGTGGTCTGTACAGATTCCATAGAAAATATTCAGGTAAAAAGAAATGATAGAAAAGATTTAGCATTAGAAATCCAGCACAGTCTATTTAGATTATATAGGAGTGGCATTTATAGTTGGTTATGTTGGGTTCCAGCACATGAAGGTGTAAAAGGCAATGAAAAAGCAAATATATTAGAAAAAAGAGCTTTAGAGGGAACAATAACCATTATAATTCCTTTTGGGAAAGAAAAATCACTTATTACGAGTAAAGAAAAGGAAAAATAGCAAAAGAGGTGGAATGAAGATAAGAAAGGAAGAGGATTATATGAGGTCTGCTGATGAAGATTCTCAGTCATCCAGGTCAAAATCAGTCCATAAAAAGTTTAAAAAACAATCTACTGGAAACCAAGTCCAGTGGATTTTTTTTTTTTTTTTTTTTTTTTACTTTTACGGAATTATAAAAGGTACAAAAATCAGTGTTAAATAGAATCATTAATGAGAGAAACAGAAGGGAAGAAGTAATAATGAGCAGATTAAGAGTGGGTCATTCCTATTTAAATGACAATTTATATTTAATAGGGAGGAAAAATAATGATAAATGTGAAGGATGTGGAGGAAAAGAAAATGTAGAACAGGTAATCATAAACTGTAAAACTTATGAACATGAAAGGGAGAATTGAGAAGAATGGTTGGAAGGACAGACAAATAATTAATATTAGGAAATTAATTAAATATAAAGGATTTTCATTGATTAAGGAAAGCGTTATTTATTTACCTACAGAATACAAAATAAAAATAAAAAATATAATTTGATGTAAAGTAATGTTGCCACACAAAATGTACAGTAGGTGGCGGTATGCTGCTTAAAGTAGCCTACGATCCGCCATGTTAGAAAAGAAGAAGAAGAAGTGACGCTGCAGGGGGAGGAAGGCCGTTTGGGTGCTGTGAATGATTTAAAAATCTGTTTATGGGAACTTAACGGTCAGAGATTGTGTTCATTAATCCCTCCAGTGGCGACCTGGAACTCTCACAATGTTGGCCTCTAGCTACAAAGACGAGGACGGACACATCAGCGTGTCTGGATCCGGAGCTGCGGCCGCGGCAGGGGGCGGCTCCCTGCGGAACAAGAAGCCTGAAAACACCGCGTTCAAGCAGCAGAGACTCCCGGCCTGGCAGCCCATCCTGACCGCGGGGACCGTCCTGCCTGCCTTCTTCATCATCGGCCTCATCTTCATCCCCATCGGCATCGGCCTCTACGTCACGTCCAACAATATCAAGGAGATCGAGGTAGCCATGTTTGTTATAGAGTCACTAAAAAACCCTGATTCATGATACCACCCGCCAGACTCATTTCAAAAATCAGCTATTTTAGGGATATTCCTTTTTTGGCGTGTTAATCAGCTCCTGTTGGCGTTACAGGGTGATTTACCTGAAAGGCCGGTTAGATCCGGATAATTCCGCAATAACAGAAATTATATTAAACATCAAAAGGAAACTAAACTCTGTTCAAAAGTCACATTTCCTTCTTTCCTTTTGAAACTGCTCCAATTAAAATAACTTCTTTTTTAAAAAGAAGTTATTTTAATTTTCTTGTCATATTTCTTGTCATATTCTTTTATTGTTTGAAAAAGATCTTAATATTTTAAGATTTGGGGGAAATATAACGAAAATAAAAATACCCTCCTACCAAACTCCATTTAAAAAAAAACTTAATTTTAGTGAAATTTAGTTCTGGTGTTTAATTAATGTGACCAGATTTCTGCAATCTAATCTGGACACATTTGCAGCTCATAGATAAAAATAAATACATTTTATCAAAATTAAAATAAGAAACGGGGACAGTGGTTTTTATCCATATTTACATATTTATTAATATTTAAACAAAAATCAAGTGTGAAATCCAGGAATGCGCCTCTTCCATTAAGGTAAATATTAATCAATCAACAGTGGCGGTTCTAGACCAAATGTACCAGGGGGGCCAGGAGGGGGCCAGAAAAGCATGAAATAAAAAAACAGGCCAAGGGATTCAAATAAATTAAGATAGCTGCATGAAGTCAAATTTCTATTCAATTAAGTTTCATTAAAATTCTAAATGTCTTAATAGGTCAATATACATTCAGAATTTTTTTTTAAATTAATTTAATTTGAAATTAAAGTTTTCTATAAAATCTGAATTAGAATTTAAGAAAAACTGTTAAAAATAGCTGAATATTTTTTTTACATTTGTTTTGGAAAAAAAACATTTAGCAGATGAAAACTGGGATCCTATCTCAATACCACTTATATGTTTTTAAACAGTTAATAAAACAGAATTTGTAAAGAAAAAAAAAATAGATCCAAAGGATTTATCAGTAACCATGTCTGTTTCAGCGCAGATCATCATTAGAATTTATTTGAGTATTATGTCTTCAGTACAGGGGCCATAACAGGACATGATCTATAGGGGCACTGGCCCCCGTTGGCCCCTGTCTAGAACCGCCCATGTCAATCAATATTATCTGGTCATTCATATTGTGTTCAGGCCAGTTTGCATCAATGCAGAGTCTGACAAATTGAAAAACATTATTTTTCTATATAAAGCTAACTATAAATAGAAATGGCCTCCAGTTGTTTCTATTGTATCCTGGTCAGCTGCAGAGCATTGGGTCGCCTCCAGCAGCCTGGATTAAAATCTGTGTCACTATTAAAAAAGTTAGGTTAGATGTTTATATTCAGATTAAATTAAAACACATCTATAAAGCCGGATCTTTCTCATGCAGCTTGAAGGAGCTGCACCAAAACGACATGTTTTGTCTTTACACGTTTACATGAATGAACAATAAGATCTCAGGGCATAAAAATAATCTGTCCTTTAATAAACTTATAGTGCAACCTAAGAGGAATATATTTTCACAATCCTATTTTCTATTCATAGATGCAGCTGTGCTTTTTGTTTTAAATAAGCTGTTATTTTTGTGATTAGATATAAATGTAAAGATATGATCCACAACAAAAACTAAATATTAGGGCAGAAGCTGCACATCTGCTGGATGCTGATGGGGATTTTATTTAATATGTTCTATTAAATTAATGGTTAATTTCCGCATGTTTTGCTCCTATAAATTTTACAATAATATGGCCCCTGCTCTCTTTGAGCTCCTTGGAAGTCGTAGCGCAGGACCAGCGGAGGCTGTAGGCTTTGCTTTGCGCAGGCGGTCTGGAGCGCAGTGGATACGGAGGACGTGGGATTTCGGTATAACTGCGTCCAGCCGACTGGGATAACGAACTTCCTCGTCTGTTTTGAAACGTGCATTCTGCTCCTCATCTGTACGCTAACAGCTGTTTCTGTGCGCAGCATGCTAACGCGCTCCTTCTACCATAATAACAGTTTATATGCAACATTTTCCCCCTCGTTCACAAAATCGGGGACATTTCTGGAGACCGGTGGTCAAACAGGGACTGTCCCCAGAAATCGGGGACGTCTGGTCTCCCCATATTTAATGCATTTCTTTTTGTATTGGTATAAAAATAACTTCTTTATAAATAAGAGATGTCTCACATATATTACAACCCATCAGTAAGTTATCAACCAAAAAGATAATTACTCAAGCAACCATTATTCCCGTTACCATGACGACATGGGTTAAGGGTTCAATGACAGATACTCTGTCTTCACTGCATCCATTTGTGCTTTTCAGATCGATTACACGGGCGTAGACATGTCCAGTCCGTGCTTCAACTGCTCCCAGAACTTCAGCTGGAACAGCACCAAGTCCTGCACCTGTTCCATCCCCTTCCAGCTGGACCAGCCGTATGAAGTGGGATCCATTCTTCTCCATGTTCTGTTGCATCCTGGGAAGGGAAGCCGTTAAGTTTTCCCTTTGCTTTAAACCCACAGAGCAACGTCTTCATGTATTACGGGCTCTCCAACTTCTACCAGAACCACCGCCGCTACGTCAAGTCCAGAGACGACAGCCAGCTGAACGGGAACGAGGAATCCCTCAGGGTACGATCTTCCTCTGAGCGGTTAGGATGCCTTCAGGCGATGTTTTTAAAGATGGAGGCAGCGCTTTTTAACCTTTCTGAATGTTTCCATCACAGAGCCCCAGTAAGGAGTGCGAGCCGTACGCCATGCACGACAACAAGCCCATCGCGCCGTGTGGCGCCATCGCCAACAGCATGTTTAACGGTGAGACCCTGAAAAAATATGGAGGGAATTTTGTTCCATTATTGTTGCAAAAAACACCTTTTGGATTTTTTTCAAATACATTTTATTTTCTTCTAATTTCTCTTTTTCTATTTGCGTTTTACAGATCATATTTACGTTTCAAGCACAATTCCAAGTTGCTCTCAGTCTGCAAATTGGAAAAATAACTAATTTGAAGATATAAAAAGTATCAAAAATGATCTCGGAAGCGGGTACAGGGTTTTGCATGCACATTATTTTTATTTTTTTACAGTGGAGAGGGCACGTCTTTTAAAAAAGAATTCCCGAAAATCCTCCACAATACCTTTTAATTTGTTGTTTTAAATGTTTGTTTTTCAAATTTCGGTTTAGCAAATCTGTTTTCTTTTTTTTATTAAAAAATCCTGTTTTCTTTTTCTTCAAGTTTCCGTTTCCATAACGTATTCTTTGTTTGCAACAATTCTTGAGTAAAATTGACTCCATAGCAGCTGCTGAACTAATCCGGCCGTGTTTTCAGACACGCTGGAGCTTTTTTATAACGACCCAAACGGCACCAAGGTCCAGGTTCCTCTGACGGCCACAGAAATCGCCTGGTGGACGGACAAACATGTGAAGTTCAGGAACCCTGGAGGAGAAGGCTCCGACCTGGCAGCCGCTTTTCAAGGTTGGCTCATTTCCAGGAACGGGACAATCAATGGGATTGATCCTGGCCGTGCCGTATCGACCGATACCATCTGTTTGAAATTGATCTGGCTGTGTAAATATGAAGATCTGCATAGTACTTCATCGCCCCCTACTGGTATCAGTATCAACGCAACTCTAAATCTTAGTAATCGATTCATTTGATCATTGGGTCGTTACTTAGCTTAATGCTACATGGCCTCTAAAAGGAGCCGTTTGCTGAAAGAATAACCTTCTGCACAAAAATCTGCAGAAATTAAAAAATCTTCCTAATCTGTAAATAAAAATGCCATTTATAACTCATTTAATAAATGAATAGTTTCTCTAAATTAGAGACCTTTTGTTTTAGAAACGTTTAGTGAAAGAATGTCTCCTTTGGTGGATAAAAACGATAATTGATGAATTAATTTATTAGTAAAATGATTGATTGATCCTGAGGAGTTTGGAGAAACTCTCTCAGCTTTAGTCTGAAACCAGGAGACGCTCCTAAAGCTCGGATGAAAACTTCCCTCTTCCCTTCAGGAACGACGAAGCCGGTGAACTGGCGCCGCCCCGTCTACGAGCTGGACTCCGACCCCAACAACAACGGCTTCATCAACGAGGACTTCATCGTGTGGATGAGGACGGCCGCCCTCCCGACGTTCCGCAAGCTGTACCGGATCATCCAGAGGCGGAACAACCTGCTGCCCACCCTGCCCCGAGGGAACTACACCCTGGAGGTGGTCTACAGTATCCTCTCAGCAGATATGGAAGCAAAAGCAGCTGCTAGACAATAAAAGCTCAGGTGGAGCAGGTTTAATCTTTAACGGGTCCGTCCCAGATTATCCGGTGCGGAGCTTCGAGGGCAGGAAGCGGATGATCCTGAGCACCATCTCCTGGATGGGAGGCAAGAACCCCTTCCTGGGCATCGCCTACATCACCGTGGGCTCCATCTGCTTCCTGCTGGGCATCGTCCTCCTCATCATCCACCACAAATACGGCAACCGGAACAATGGAGCCGACGTCTCTCACTGAGGGACCGGCCGGGCCCTGGGCCCCGGCTCGGTTCCAGAACCAAGATGAAGAGTAACCAGAGGAGTTTTATTCCGGTTGGCTCCCAGAGCGAAGCGTCCAGTTCAGGAACCTCGTCTGGGTCCGTTATGTGGGACGGACCGGAACGCCGTCCGGACGTTGTTTGCATCATTTCTCCTCGTTGGGGTCGATATTTGCACGCCTTCGTAGATCCGTCCGAGCGTTCGGCAGCCGAGCCTTTATATCCAGTCAGCGCATGCATTGCTGCTCCCTCCGTCTGCTGTTTATCGTTAAGCTTTATTTATTGTCATTTTATCACATAAATGCAGGAAAAGGGAAATATTGGCCTAAAAAATCGTCTTAAAGCAATCGGCAGCAGAGATCCGTGGTCAGTTTGACTGAAGTTAAAATGAATCCAGAATGGGTGGATCGCAGATTCCCACTGCAGGAAGCAGGTCCTCTTCAGATCAACCCTGAATCCATTTTTCAATAAATCTATTTTGGTTTGCCGCCCAGCGATCGTGCCTGGATTCTGACTTCTTCAGGTTCCTTTAATCATAGAGCGTAACCGCCGGCAACCACAGGTTGACCTGCTGCTGTGGAGCAAACAGACGGAGCTCCAGCCCTCTGCAGAGCGAGGCCATCCGATCCGGAACCTAAAGTTCACTTTAATGACAGGAAGCTGGAGCAGCCGGACCGGTTTGGACCGATCGGATTCTTCCTGTTCTGATCTGCAGTAACAGGAAGCTGAGCAGCTGTAGCAGTTCAGACCGGTTTGGAGCGGTTCAGACTGGTTTGGACCGATCGGTTCTCCCTGTTCTGATCTGCAGTAACAGGAAGCTGAGCAGCTGTAGCAGTTCAGACCGGTTTGGAGCGGTTCAGACTGGTTTGGACCGATCGGTTCTCCCTGTGCTGATCTGCAGTAACAGGAAGCGGAGCAGCTGTAGCAGTTCAGACCGGTTTGGAGCGGTTCAGACTGGTTTGGACCGATCGGTTCTCCCTGTTCTGATCTGCAGTAACAGGAAGCGGAGCAGCTGTAGCAGTTCAGACCGGTTTGGAGCGGTTCAGACTGGTTTGGACCGATCGGTTCTCCCTGTGCTGATCTGCAGTAACAGGAAGCGGAGCAGCTGTAGCAGTTCAGACCGGTTTGGAGCGGTTCAGACTGGTTTGGACCGATCGGTTCTCCCTGTGCTGATCTGCAGTAACAGGAAGCGGAGCAGCTGTAGCAGTTCAGATCGGTTTGGAGCGGTTCAGACTGGTTTGGACCGATCGGTTCTCCCTGTGCTGATCTGCAGTAACAGGAAGCGGAGCAGCTGTAGCAGTTCAGACCGGTTTGGAGCGGTTCAGACTGGTTTGGACCGATCGGTTCTCCCTGTTCTGATCTGCAGTAACAGGAAGCTGAGCAGCTGTAGCAGTTCAGACCGGTTTGGAGCGGTTCAGACTGGTTTGGACCGATCGGTTCTCCCTGTGCTGATCTGCAGTAACAGGAAGCGGAGCAGCTGTAGCAGTTCAGACCGGTTTGGAGCGGTTCAGACTGGTTTGGACCGATCGGTTCTCCCTGTTCTGATCTGCAGTAACAGGAAGCGGAGCAGCTGTAGCAGTTCAGACCGGTTTGGAGCGGTTCAGACTGGTTTGGACCGATCGGTTCTCCCTGTGCTGATCTGCAGTAACAGGAAGCGGAGCAGCTGTAGCAGTTCAGACCGGTTTGGAGCGGTTCAGACTGGTTTGGACCGATCGGTTCTCCCTGTGCTGATCTGCAGTAACAGGAAGCGGAGCAGCTGTAGCAGTTCAGATCGGTTTGGAGCGGTTCAGACTGGTTTGGACCGATCGGTTCTCCCTGTGCTGATCTGCAGTAACAGGAAGCGGAGCAGCTGTAGCAGTTCAGACCGGTTTGGAGCGGTTCAGACTGGTTTGGACCGATCGGTTCTCCCTGTTCTGATCTGCAGTAACAGGAAGCTGAGCAGCTGTAGCAGTTCAGACCGGTTTGGAGCGGTTCAGACTGGTTTGGACCGATCGGTTCTCCCTGTGCTGATCTGCAGTAACAGGAAGCGGAGCAGCTGTAGCAGTTCAGACCGGTTTGGAGCGGTTCAGACTGGTTTGGACCGATCGGTTCTCCCTGTTCTGATCTGCAGTAACAGGAAGCTGAGCAGCTGTAGCAGTTCAGACCGGTTTGGAGCGGTTCAGACTGGTTTGGACCGATCGGTTCTCCCTGTTCTGATCTGCAGTAACAGGAAGTGGAGCAGCTGGAGCGGTTCGGAGCGGTTCAGACCGGTTTGGACCGATCGGTTCTCCCTGTTCCTATCTGCAGTAACAGGAAGCTGAGCAGCTGTAGCAGTTCAGACCGGTTTGGAGCGGTTCAGACTGGTTTGGACCGATCGGTTCTCCCTGTTCTGATCTGCAGTAACAGGAAGCTGAGCAGCTGTAGCAGTTCAGACCGGTTTGGAGCGGTTCAGACTGGTTTGGACCGATCGGTTCTCCCTGTTCTGATCTGCAGTAACAGGAAGTGGAGCAGCTGGAGCGGTTCGGAGCGGTTCAGACCGGTTTGGACCGATCGGTTCTCCCTGTTCCTATCTGCAGTAACAGGAAGCTGAGCAGCTGTAGCAGTTCAGACCGGTTTGGAGCGGTTCAGACTGGTTTGGACCGATCGGTTCTCCCTGTTCTGATCTGCAGTAACAGGAAGCTGAGCAGCTGTAGCAGTTCAGACCGGTTTGGAGCGGTTCAGACTGGTTTGGACCGATCGGTTCTCCCTGTTCTGATCTGCAGTAACAGGAAGTGGAGCAGCTGGAGCGGTTCGGAGCGGTTCAGACCGGTTTGGACCGATCGGTTCTCCCTGTTCTGATCTGCAGTAACAGGAAGTGGAGCAGCTGGAGCGGTTCGGAGCGGTTCAGACCGGTTTGGACCGATTGGTTCTCCCTGTTCTGATCTGCAGTAACAGGAAGCGGAGCAGTCGGATGGGTGAAAGTGTTTTCTGTAGAGAAGCGGGTCGGCTGTGAATCAGCTTCAGGTTTTCTTAGATTTGGTTCTGATCCATTTCTCATTTTCTTTTGGAGAAGGAAATCTGGATTGAGTGGATCATCTTCTAGAGGAGCCGTCACAGAACTGCAGCTCGGTAAGCAGATGGTCCGTTCTGGCTGGTTCTAGAATTAGAACCTGGTCTCCATCTCACTCCAGCACTGGACCGGGTCAGCAGTTCTTCCGGCTCCTTCAGAGCTGAGAACGGTTCAGTTTCACGCAGACTTTCATCAAACCAGTTTATGTGTTCCGGTTCTGCTCTACTGGAGCCAGAGGCTGATAATTTGAGCGGCGTGTTCTGGGGGATCGGTTCTGACCAGCGCCGGGTTCTGGTTCTACGGAGTAACACGTTGAAGCACTTTGTAAAGCGTACGCGTTTTGATGTTTTACGGGACGTTCCTCATCGTTGGTGTTTGGTTCTGGTGGAACTCAGCTAAAGCTAACATGTTAGCATGGTGCACGTTTATTTTTAGCTCTGCTCGCTGCATGCGGAACCAAAACGCTTCCTGTTCGGTTTCCGTGGAAACGTGGACACGTCTGTTTACCATGAATTTGTCGCTTGCAGTCAATAAATGTGTGTTTTTAAACACGAACCTCCCTGAAGGCTCTTTTCTTCCTGTTAAAGGTGACCTCAGACTTTATTCTTCATTCTGAAACATCAGAGGAGCTTTAGTTGTTTTTTATTTACATTTATTTCTTAAAACAACATAAATATAATTTACCACGTTAAGACTGTTAAACAGAAACACATTAGAAAACAAAAACCATAAAATGAAGCAACATTATTGGAGCAAATTGAAAATGGCAAAACAAGAGAAATTTACTATTTTTAATGAATTTATTGATTTCTTGCAATATTTGGCCTGTTAGAGTAACAGCTTTTCAAAATTTCCCTACTTTCCTTGATTGATCCTCGGCTGGTCGCCTACAATTCCTTTCTAAAAATAACCCTAGGGAAGTCGGCCCCCCCCCACCTTCTTCAAATCAGACAAAATTGGTGTCAGACGTTTGTGCCGCTATCATTTTAAAGATATAACGAAATGTTTCTAGAGGTCCAAGGTCAACCAGCCCCCCCACCTTCTTCAAATTACCCAAAGTGGGTGTCAATTAACTCGGCTCTGTTTGTGCAGCAAAAACAGATTTTAACTGACCTTTGTTGACCTCTACAAAATATTAATATCATGGAAATAATAGCAGTACAAATGGAAATTTTTGCCGTACAGAATTATAAAATTTTAAAATTAATTTTAAATATAAAATATTTTAAATATATATTAAAAATTTTAAAATGCATATATTTAAAATATATAAATGTTTTGTACTGCTATCATTTTAATGATATTAATAATTGTAGAAGCCATCAAAGGTCAGTGAACATCTGTTCATTCTGAAACTGAATTTCATATAAATTATAAGTTGCTTAACCTATGATTATATTATTTTAAACTAAAAAAATGATAGCGGCACAAACAAAAAACACAAATTTTTGCTGCACAGACGGAGCTGAGTTAACTGACACCCATTTCGTCTAATTTGAAGAAGGTGGGGGGGCTGGTTGACCTTTGATGACCTCTTGAAAGATTTCTTTACATCTTTAAAATGATAGCGGAACAAATGAAAATTTTTGCTGCACAAACGTTTGACACTAATTTTGTCTGATTTGAAGAAGGTGGGGGGGGGGGGGGGCAACTTCACTCAGGTCTAAAAATATTCTTTCTGTCATGATTTGTGAACATTAGGATCTAAAGAGCAGCGCCATCTCCTGGTCAGACCCTGTAATTCACTGAAAGGGTGGAGTCAGAGTAAAGAAATATTCACGCCCAGGAGAAGACCAGTGGCTGGAAGTTGGAGGGGATTTTGTTGCCGTTCGGCTGCTTTTGACCAGGAGCGGCCATTTTGAATGGATGCTACTGTATGTTGTTACAACAGTTTAACACTTTAAAAGTATTTCATGTCTACAGATGTGAATAAAGTGGATTTTTAAACAAAAGGCACTTATGAATAAAAAATGAATCCAAAGAGATTAAATTATTACTGTAGTTGGATTATTTATCCCCTTAGAGGACCTGCCTATAGAGATCCAATTTCCTTCCAAATAACCAAATGGATTTATTTGACATTTCAAAATAAAAGCCTAAATTTATACATTTATAAAGGAAGTCAGAATATTGACTTTTAAAGTCATGATTATTACTTTTAATCTCAATATTATGATATTAAAATCTCATGACTAATCTTAAAAGTATTCTTAATCTCAATCTTAGATGACTTTTTATCTCATATTTATGATTTATAATTATAAAATACCATTTTATGGCATTTTACTGTTGAAGTGGCAGCAGTGGAATTCCATACATTAATAATGCTGATTATTTCTGAATCCTGATATTAAAGGTAATTGATATTTATGTTTAATTCAAGGTTATTTTTTTGTCATTTTATAAACTGGTCTCTTTATTTTTTTTTTCGGGGGGTTGCTGGTTCTGATTCCTGTTGAATTGAAATCAGTGTTTTTAAATAGATGTTTTCTTCAGGTTCACAGAATTAATATGACTGTTGAAGCAATTAAGATTTTATTATTGTTTTATCAATAAAAAAAATAATTTATAATCACAGATGATTCTTTAGGAATGCCATCTGATGATGTCATCATGCCGTTGATCAGGCTTTAAAGGAAAAGTATAAATAAATCTGAAATGATTCCATCCTGTTCAATAAATGATCAGTGTTTTTAATTCAGAGTAATTTTCATGTGAATGTGCTTTACTGGAGGCATCCATGTTTGTCAAAGAACACTACTGCCACCTACTGGTTAGTGACATTGTCACGGTGCGGTATCGGCTGTTGATCAAGTCCCAGTGCTGTATCTGGTGTTTGTCACAACGCGCTATTATCCAAGTCATCTTGAAAACATTCTTCTTCCAAATGTTGGCTACATATTACGGGTTTTTTCTCTGGCCAGAAGTTCGATGGCAAATCCTCCCTCTTCAAGTTGGCGATCCAACGACCAACCCGTCCGTGGAGGATCAGGAATCAGAAAGGTGGAATAACTCTTTCTTTCACTTTTACCCGATGTATTCCAGCATCCAGCTGCCATGCACGTGGGCATTGTCAGTTTCACTATAGCTGTGGTGAATTTCAGTGGTGAAGTCCTCTGGAAATCTTCAATAATTGTTGATTGCAGATGTGTCTAGTAGTTCCCATTGATTTAGCTTGGAAAGCGGGGAGAATGGCGCTAGGCTTACCGCACCGTGACGTCACTGCTGGAAGATGGCAGGAGGGAGGGGCTACTATATTTGGGCAAAAATGGCCGCTCCCAGACTCAGTGATCGCAACTAAAATGCTAAATTAACGCTAAATTCATTAAATCACTAGGTATAAATAATGATCCATTGATTATTCTTTGCTGACCGGACTTTTCCTTTAAAAGCGTTATTTGATAAAAAAACAAAAGACTTTCCTTGGAGCTTTAAAGGGGTGATAGAATGATTCTATAGGGTATCTGGTCCTTCAGGTCTCTAATAGGGTGATAGAATGATTCTATACGGTATCTGGTCCTTCAGGTCTCTAATAGGGTGATAGAATGATTCTATAGGGTATCTGGTCCTTCAGGTCTCCAATAGGGTGATAGAATGATTCTATAGGGTATCTGGTCCTTCAGGTCTCTAATAGGGTGATAGAATGATTCTATAGGGTATCTGGTCCTTCAGGTCTCTAATAGGGTGATAGAATGATTCTATAGGGTATCTGGTCCTTCAGGTCTCTAATAGGGTGATAGAATGATTCTATAGGGTATCTGGTCCTTCAGGTCTCTAATAGGGTGATAGAATGATTCTATAGGGTATCTGGTCCTTCAGGTCTCTAATAGGGTGATAGAATGATTCTATAGGGTATCTGGTCCTTCAGGTCTCCAATAGGGTGATAGAATGATTCTATAGGGTATCTGGTCCTTCAGGTCTCTAATAGGGTGTGTAACATTGGTTGGGCTGAAAATGGCATATTAGCTGTTCTATGAGCCCTAATGCAGCCTGGTTAAAAGCCCTAGAATGAAACCACAGGTTTTCTTCCTTTTATGGTTTGATCATGAATATTTAGATGAGCTGTGCTCTGATTGGTTGGTTTACAACGAGCGACGCTGCTGAGCAAAGACGCATCATAGCAACAAGCACTCACTCACTGAAACATCAGATTGTTGATATGGTAGGGGGACCAGATGTCCACTTTTTCCTGGACTACTTTTCACACCTAAAAAAATGTCGGGGGAATTTCAAAACCGTCCGGGATTTTGGTCGCCTACAGGGCAGCAGAACCGAGCCGTCGGCTCCGGGGCTGGTCTGGGAACCCTGGTGGACAGGGGGAGGCAGCCAGCAAACCCGACCCCGTGATGGTAGCCACGGTCCCATGTTTCCCCCCACCTACCTTACTGGCCCCCCAGCCCTTCTCCTCCAGCTGAGGACGGGCGGCTCATGGCTCTCTGCAGAGGTCCGCTCCAGTCAGCGGCCCAGCAGTTCACACTTCATACTATCATTATTCATCCATGACAAATGGAAACTCGTTTTTGCTTTCTATGACCCCTTTAAAGGTTGGGTTCAGGTGGTCCCAGAGTCCAACTTCCAGACATCCTCTCTGCAGCACAGACTCAAGGACAACCAGCTGGCTTCCAAAACATCTGAGTTGTTTTAGGAAATAAATGTAAGCCCTGCAGAGAACCTCCAGGAATAACAGACCGGATATAAAGGAACCAGATCAGGAATATTCCATCAGACCAATAAACAGGTTCACACGTCCTTCAAGTCCTTAGATGTTTTTAAACTTGGAAAAAATAATTCAAGGTCCTGTGAATTTAGAAAACAGATTTAGTTGTTTTGAATGCAGTGGATGATGACTGATCAGGTCAACCGTTCCGCTCTGCTTTCTGGTTTTTCCTGGACTTGTTGAGTCAGAGCGTGACATCATGCCTGGAAAATCTCAAGCTGCAAAGTCTGGCAGATAAAGCTATACTGATGTCTGTTCAAAGGACAGAAAAAACAACATCCTGTTTTATGTTGATTATCTTGATTATTTTCTGCAGTAGAGAAAGTTTCCTGCGGTTCTGGACGATTCGGAGGAGATATAATAAATAAAACACTTAGATTTTTACATCTTTCCTTTTATCACAATAATTTTCACTGTGATGAAGGAAGAGCGAAATGATCAGTTCTATTGGATTCTTGTTTTTTTTTTTTTTTCTTTCTTTATCAAGTCCAATTAAAGCTCCAGGGTGTAATAATTTTAGGGAATTACTGTTATCCATAAGTGTGTTATTTATTTTCATATAAGAACTGAAAGTTTTAATCTTTATGTTTGTGCTTCCTCAGAAATTGCTCTTAGTACATAAGAGCAGGTTTCTCATTTGTAGAGGCAGACATCTTAAACTACAGCAGCTCAGAGCGGACAAACTTAGTGACTGTGAACATCGCCTTTACGCTAAAATGTCACTGCAGAAATTAGGCCTATATGAAACCTTCCTGCACAGACTAATAAAATACGATCTATAAAATTAACTATGTCAACAAACATCTCTCGATCAAATGCATCTGAGCAAGGTCACATTGGCGCCTGGTTCAGAGCCGCTGGGCTCTGGATTCTGGAATCATCGTTCTTCCTGTTTCTCATCAATCTTACTCTGCCACATTTTTTCCTTCTGCTAAACTTTCCTTTTAACATTCAAACTTCTTCTCAATGATTGTAGAGACGACAACACAGCCTAAAAAGGTTTTTATGTGGCTGATGTAATATCCATATTTTATTTTTTTTTTTAGAAAATGACATATTGGATTTCAGCTTCTGAATCCAAAATGATCAGAATGATCACAAAAGCAAGTTTTCAAATGATTTTCTAACCTATAGAGAAACACTCCCAGCTTCTTTGAACTGATGTAGAACATTTAAATCACTTCTAAATGCTAAAAAAGCTCTGATCACTTTTGAAACACGCATGTTTATCTAATAATTACCAAAAATGAGAACATCTGGAAATCTAGCCGTTCAGAAGACAACCTGTAGTTCGGTGAAGCCTCCTGTAGGGGGCAGCAGAGCGTCAATATGGGATTTATCTGAGCAAACAAGAAGCAGCTGCAGTCTTTTAAAGGTCATGTCTCTTAATTCTGATATTTTAAAGCTTTTATAACTTATTCTTTTATGTTAGGAAGTTAATATACAGAGTTTAGAAAGAAAGTTAAAAGCTAAAGGAACGTTTACAGCAAACGATGAGAGATGGAGAAGATAAAAGAGGAAGATTGTTTAGAATTCAAAGAAGTTGGAGAAAGAGTTGGAACAAAATACAATAAATTATAATAAATAAACTACCAATATAAAATAACAGGAATATGGCTGCCTTACATACGGCGGACTATTAGGGACATTCAAAGATTTTCAAAAAGGAATTTATATTTTTTAGTTTATTTAAGAGAATAAACAACCAAATGTACAACTGAAAACAGAAATGTACGAAATTAAAACAAACAGAAAAAATAGCAAATTAATAAGAAAGGAAAATGCAAATTTTGGAGAAAACAGTTGAAAATGTGCAAGATTTAAACATACATTTTCAGGACAATAAAAGTTAAAGTATGCTGCATTAAGCTCATGTAAATATATCATTAATTTGGACTTTAGCGATGGAGTGAGGCGATGGCCTCATGGAGCATTTTTAAGTAAAAATTAATGATATAATAAATTTGCATGTTTATAAGCTCGTAAATGTTTATTGTGCTAAATTTGCTTAATTTTTCTTCTAAATTTGCATGGTTAGAATCTTTAAACGTGCATGTTTTATCTTGTAAAGTTGCATTTAAATTAGCCTATTTATTCTCGTACATTTGCTACTTGTTTCCTTATACATTTGCATCTTTATAATCTCTTAAATTTGTATTTTTTTTACTGTTAAATCTTCGTGTTTATTCTCATAAAAATTCCACTTTAAACTCAAATATGTAAATTACAATTTTATTTTCGTCTCTGAACGTCCCATTACAGGCCGCCATACGTAGAGGAAGATTCGAAACATGAAATATTTAATTAGGGAACGTCAAAAAAACAAACATTTTTAAGGAGATATAAACAAGACAAGACAAATATGGTAAATTGTATCAATATTTTTTTTCATTTATTTCATTTCTTTTTATTTTTTGCGTGATTGGCGGTCATCCCCGCCAGGTGGCGGTAGGGCATCAAACGGTTGTTTGACGTAAGAGGCGAGAAGAAGAAGCAGCGGAGTTCCGGTGTCCTTGTGCCAGAATCGTGCTACCAGCCGGCAGAGAAAGATGTACAGACACATGATAGTGAGTATTTTAGTCAGATAGCTGCTGTTCTGGCTGCTGCTGTTATTGGAGCTGATGGTGTTTCATCAGTTAGCTTAAAACTCTTTAGCTTAGCTTGTTTTTTTTTAGCTTCCGACTGTTAGCCGGGGTCGAGTATTTCCGGGCAGGTTTTATCTTTAAATACTTGTCCTCTCAGTCCCTGAATGCTTGTGCTTCTAATCCTAAACTTGGTCTCACATTTGTTGAAATATTGAATGGATTTGTGTCCCTTTGAGTGAGTTTGTTTCGTCTCTGGCTGTGTTTCCTAGGCTGTCCAGCAGGTGGCGCGGCGGAGCTTCTGCAGCTCTGCCCGCAGGCAGGTGGACAACAAAGTTCCTCAGAAACAGAAGATCTTCCAGGTGAACGCAGCAGAAAATCACCACAGAAACACATCAGATTTCACCTTAATGTGTCTAAATCCATCGTCACGTGACGTCACGCGGGGTTAGGGTCCCTGAAGCGGAGTAAAGGTCAAACTATTCAGCACAGAACATTCAGTTGGTTTTAATCTAATCAGCTGTTCAGCTTTATTTTAGCCAAGCAGTCTGGCTTCCCTCTCATCTCTTCTCCAGGTCTCACAGTTCAGCTTGTGGTTTGCTCTTCCTATTTTCTAAGCATCTTTAAATTCGTAGGGAAATCATATTTAAATGTTAAATAATTCTGGCTTAAACGCGTATATAAATGTACTCTTTATCAAACTATATTGTCCCATAAGTTAGGTTTCTTCTTTTTAAATAGAAATTTTCTATCTTAAAATGACACCAAACCAAGCTTCTGCCGCCCTGGCGTCCTCTTCCACAACATCTTCGTCCCCGCTTTCCTCCTCTAAATAAAAAATGGATGACGGAGGAGACTCATCCACGACCTCCGACACTAAACTCTCCTCCTCTTGCATGTTTCCTCTGTCCATAGCGTTCCTTGACAGCGTCGTTTTTAAGTCACCAATTTAGTGCTACTTGGTCCCAATGGAAATTCCCATTGGGAACCTGCTAGCACTAAGCTGCTAACTGGTTAGCAAGATGCTTCTGAGACACCGGTGACAACCAAATGGCTTGTGAACCTTCCGCCACAACAATCCCGCCCCCTTGATAATCGACCAATCACATCCACTTTATTCACTCGTGTAAAGTCGGGCACCACTCGGGAGAAACAGTTGAACAGCAGCTTTCCTGCAACTTTAAGGCACCAGAACCAAACAAAGATCCTCTCTGCATTTAATTTGTGGAAAGACAATAAATGTAAACGTCCTGCAGATTTTTAGAACTGGACCTTTTACCCAGACACACACTGCAGTGATGATGATGATGATCCTATAATCATTATCAGAAATACTTTAATAATCCCAGAGGGGAATTACTTTTGTTACACGCTTCAGTTAACGTTTTTATATATATATATATATACATATATATATATATATACATACATATGTAAAACTAAATCCAAGTAAAGTGATACGTGGCGTGAAAAATGGTGCATAAATGTCAATTACAGAGTGGGGGGAGTTGCCTGAATCACTTGAGGGAGGCATTATACAGGCTAATTATGATGAAGGACTGAAGTTAATTGATCTAAAATGCCAGAACTTGGTCCTTTTAAGATCCTCACCCCCAGATTCCACATACTGTCAGCGCTCCGCTCACGTACGTCGTGTGGAGTACTTGTCTTTGACGTTAATCAATGAGCGCTGATCCACATCCACCGCCACTCCTCCGTCCGTCAGCGTCAAAATACGGAGTTGAGCTATTTTTTCCTCTGTTCTGGCCAGGTCAAGATCCGCTATTGCAATCGCTCCAAACAGGAAAAACAACGTCGAGAAGATCCAGTTTCTCAAAATATATTAACAACATTGGTAACTATATATATATATATATATATATATATATATATATATATATATTCCCAAAAATTAAGAGCGTTTATTTAAATGATTGGATGCAGACTATTGGTATTTCATCACAACAGGAAGCAGATTTCTCATCTACGTCAAATAATTTATTTTATACAGAGAGGCTTAAAAGTTTAAACAAATCCATTTAAAACTCATAAGATCGCTTCTCAAAACTTTTTTTTATATATATTTTTTATATATTTGAATAGGGACAAAGCACATTAATGAACATCAGTATAAAAACAAATGTAAATATGCTTGATGATGATAGCTTGATGATGATAGCTCTAAAGCTAGTTTTCATCCGTAGTCCCTAGGCAGTTTAGTGGTCACATGACTTCAAAACAAACGTCTTTTTGCAGGAATGGATGAAGAGATGCTGAGTTTGGAAGTAGAGAACAAACGGTTCATACAAAACATGTATGATCCCAGTTATCCCTGCTACAGAAATCCACAGCAAAAAGAAAATTAGGCAGAAACTGAACATCTGCTGGATGATACGTCGTATTAAATCAAGCGTTAAGTTATGCACGTTTTGCTCCTTTGAAGTTAATAATATGGCGCATGCTCTCCTCAAACTCCGAGGACGTCGGAGCGCAGCGGGAAGGGAGGAACAGCGGAGGCTGTAGGCTTTGCTTTGCTCAGACGGTCTGGAGCCCAGCGGGGCGCAGCATCGGGGATTTGGGGGTTAGTTTTCATCCATCCGGATGCAATCAGCCTCTTGCTGAAGGAACGCATCAATCTAAATCCTCCTAGAAACGGATTCCACCTGGAAAAATCCTGGAGATCCTCTATAATCCGTGTGTTGATGTTTAGTCGAACACTTTTCCTCCAAATGTCCTAATTTGTAGAAAATCGGATGCAGCTGAAGGTACCTGCCTATAGATGATTATGGAAAGTAGTAGAAACATCCAGAAGGCCCCTACCTGGGTCCGAGTAGCCATGGCAACCAGACTTTTTGGTCACATTCCAGCCAATCGGCGCCGTATCGACTCGTTTGGTTCCGTCTGCTGCTGATCGGGCTCCATTGTTGCTTAATGCAGATCAGTGTGATGTTTAAGAAGACAGGAAAAATGGCCGCTGTGTTTCTATGACCGCCATCGCCTCAGACGGGGAATTAGGCCACAATTAAAACAAAATAACAATAACGGCCTTTTTTAAGCTGCATTTACTGATGGGCCTCACAGCAGCTTTAGCTCCGGGTTTAAACGTCGCCTCCTAGATTAAACTGGGATTTTATTCGTTTATCTTTTTCAGTGTTTTAAAGGTCTGTGCATGGATGTGGTCGTGATGAAGATGATCAGAAACATCCGGCTTGATGCTCCTTATTGAGATTTTAGAATTTTCTTAGATTGCTTGAAAGGAAGTTAATTTTTTTCCATCCTTATTTCAGTGTTAAAGTTTTCCTGCTGGTTGTTTAGATTTTTTGAGACCAGATGTGACCTTTGACCCCTTTAGCTGTTGGTTAGGACACGAGAACCCCTGTTTTCCACCTGTTGGAGAAGATCCGGAACAGGCAGAACGTCCGTCTCCTGTTCTCTGAGAACATGTAGGATGAAACCGCTGCGCTGAACGGGCCGGTCCGTTTTAAACGCCGTGATTCTGAAGCTTGTAGAGATTTATGATCCGTGTTCCGGTTCTCTGAAACTGTTCTTGGTCTCTGGCGTCGTCATTCCGGTTCTCTAATGTTGTTCCTGTTCTCTGCTGTTCTGTCGCAGGAGGATAACGGGATGCCGATCCACTTGAAGGGAGGCAGCGGCGACGCCCTGCTGTACCGGGCCACCATGGCGCTCACCGTTCTGGGTGAGAAAGCCTTTATTTCTCTGACAGGAAGCGGAACGTCTGCGGTTCTGTCTGACCCCCCCCCATCTCTCCCTGCAGGCGTCGGCTTCACTCTCTATGAGCTGGTGAAGGCATCCTTCCCCCAGAAGAGGGACTGAATCCGGTCCGGCTGTTTACTCCCTGCCGACGGAGCGACCCAGTTTGTACAAAGATGTTCCAGAGTGTTCCGGTTCCGTGTTCCCTCCCCTCTCTGTTCTTATTCCATGTTCTTGGAGTGGTAACTTATTCCTTCTACAATAAACAGAATCTTCAGAACCTCTAATGACCCAAACGAACAGAACTCCTGTAACTTCCGAGCCGCATCAGTCCAGAACTTCTACATTAAACATAGAATTAAAACAAGAGTTGTGTTTGTTGCTTTCCTGTCTTTCACCACTAGGGGTCAGGGTTCACCGTCTGTGTTTTTAGGTCCAGGTTCTGCTGATGAGGCGGGTTCAGAGCCGCTGTTCTGTCAGACCAGCATACCCATAGTCCATACGCTATAACGGTGGAGTCAGCGACGCGTAGCGCAAATATAAGAGAAGAACACTCTGAATTAAAAACACTGATCATTTATTGAACAGGATGGAATAATTTCCTTTTTACTTTCAGAAGTTTGAATTCTGAATATTAGCGGACTTTTGCTTTAAAACTCGACCTGAGAACTCAATAAAAAATATAAATATCACTATATATATATATTTTAATAATTGGAAACCAATGTGTTTTATTTTTTTTCCAGCAATAATAGAATAAAATCACAATCTACACAATTAAAGTATTTCGCTGCTCATGTTTTACAGTCAAAGTGGGCGGAGCTAAAGCTTATATACTGAAGCTGATTGGCCTGCAGTGAACAGCTGACCAACCAGATATCAGCAGAATGTGTCCATGGCAGGAATAAATGTTGCAGATATGGTATAATTGGAGCTGTCATTCAATAATTTTAATATTTTAACAGTTTTAAAAGACTGATTTTTATCTAATAAACTTTATGTTGCATTTCAATGCTCTTTCTCTAATTAGATTTACTTAAATTATGACATTAAATCATTTTAAATGAAATATTTAATGTCACTCTGGGACACATATTGACCTTGAGGCTGCAGCGCCACCTTGTGGAGACCAGCAGCTCATCTGGATGAGCTCTGACCAATCAGGACACGCGCATCATCATCCTCCAGGTGAGGAACATCTGCCAGGCTGCCACCAGAGGGCGCCAGAGGCCGCACAGATGTTCCGACTTGGCGCCACGATGCAAGTCTCTAAGATCTAATTAAAAAGCCAAAACGCGGTTTGGCAGCGATAATTACGTCACGCATCGTTCCTTTCAGCACATCCTGATGGATTTGATCAAACTTGCATAACAGCTGACATTAGCGCTCATTCAGAACAGCTGATGTTGGGTTTTTATTCCTCCTCTCTGGTTTTAAGGATGGATCTGTCTCCAGATGGCAGGAATCTGAACAGGCGCTTCATTTATGGCCCTGAAGGCCCTTTCTGGTCCCCTTGGAACCTTTAACGCGCCAGGAACCTTCAGCTGCTTTATTCAGCTCTAATATGAACCCATGAATGAAAAACACCTGAAACCAGTCCTGGACACGTGTCAGAACTTTTCCCAGATAATTCAAGCGCCCTTTGAAACAAACCCACAATGATGGGTTTAAAAGTAGGAAAAAGCTTGACTCAGGCTTTAGTCTTCTGCGCTGAGGAATATTTTCCCCATAATTCCCGGAATCCAACGGGAATAAAGCCCTCAGACAGTTTTCCTGACCCCCTTTCCGCGCTGCGCCGCTGTCTCCATGCGCAGCCGGGGCGCACAGATCCTCCATCAGCGGAAAGGAATGCAGAAAACTATGGAAAAGTTTCCGTGAGTCTGCCAGCCCTCTCAGAGGTTACGCGCCCCTTTCTGGCCCGGCTGCGTGTCGTAAGAGTTTGGAGAGCCCCCCCTCCCCCGTTAAGTAGCAGACCGTCTGGGAACTCTCCCCACTTGGAAGGAGACTCTCCGACGCGTCGGGAACCCACGCAGATCGTGGACTCGGCAGCGGACCACACCAGGACTCGGTTTTTCTCAGGCTGGGATCCGCAGAGGCTTTAACTCATTTATTCACTCACAGATTTTCAGCGGTTCCATCCGCAGGTGAGTCTGGATTATTCTCCATTTTCAAACTTTTATAGCTCTTGAGCCACATGGAGTAAAAACAAAGTTATTGGCTCCATGTAAAGAATAAAATCTCTAATTTTCTCCTGTATTTTCTGATTTACAGGAACTGCACTGCTATGTTTGTAGATGTGCTTCATAAAACAACTTCATTTCTCACCTGGATTTGCTATGTAGAAATAATTAAGAATTGTTCTCCAGCAGGATAGAACTATTTAACACTCTTCTTTATGATAAAAAATTAATAAAAGTTGACTTTAATGGAGCTTTTCATGCAGATATTTAAAGGAGGTTTAAGTTTTATTTGATTCATTTCGGTTCTAGAATCCCGTCCGTGTCTTGGCACCGCTGTGCGTAATTACGCACGGAACCGAACCTTCTTCCAGCCTTTTCTGAACACTGAGAGGAAAAGAAAACTTGATTCCTTTGAACATAAGTTGAAGTCATTTGGTTCCTAATGTTCTGCAACAGAACAGAAACTCTGAGTGGAAAAAAAAAACCTTCTGATGGTCGGAAGATGGGAACTTTAGATTGGAGCTTCTGCGGCGTTTGACGTTTTTGTTGCGCATTTATATTTTGCTTTATGTTAAAGTTGAGGAGTATTTTTCAGGGAGACATTATGAGTTTTACTCTGAGGAAGCTGCAGCTCTAACCTCCTCCTCCTCCTTGCAGCTTTTCCTTTGTACAGCTGAGGCAGAGGAGCTGAAGATGAAGAGCAGGTTGTCTCTGGCTGCCTTGGCCCTCCTGGCCCTCCTGCTGCAGCTGTCCTCCTCCCAGGCCCAGGACTCAGGTAAAGCTGCTTCTCCTCCTCCTCCTCCTCTTCCAACCCTCAATCTGACTTCCAGCTCCTCTCATCTTCTCTTTACCTCCAACAGAAAAGTCTGAATAAACTCTGAGAAAGGAAAAAGTGTGCGTTTGATTTGTTGAACTATTTTTCTCTCCACAGCCTCAGTTTTGTTTCCCTTTGCAGGAATTTGACAAATGTCCTGAAATCTGCCTCAGATTTATGGAGGCAGCTTTCAGACCAGATGTTGCCTCTAAATCATGACTTTAACTTCAGCGACGTTAGAGACTCTAAATATCTATTTAAAAACATTAATTAGAGGAGAACTTCGTCTCTATAGATTTTACTTCTTTACTAAAAAACATAAAAACATTTTTTTTTTCTGTTAGCGCGGCTTTTTTATGACTTAGATGGAGTTCGTTGTGTTTACAGCAGGGGGCGCTCTTGCTCCAACTCTAGCTCCAGGTTTAGATGAAACTTGTCCCGTTTATAAAGACAGAGGGGGGGGGTGGGGGGTGGGGTGGGGGGGGGGGGGGGGGGGGGAACGGGAGCACTTGGATATAGTTGATCAAGGATCCTCCCAACATTTTTCCTCCTGACTAAATAAAAATGTATTTTCCAGAAGATGGGAAAAAAATGGCTGAAGTTAAGAAAGGGAAAAGATCCAGGAGAGGTTGGGGCCTCCTGGGGCCTCCTGGGGCTCCTGTCTCTCATTTAGAGCCCCATCAGGGGCGGCGGCACCCATCATGGCGCAACATCGTTGGACCTTCTCTGTCTGGAGTTAAAGTCCAGCAGCAGAAAGAGTCAAACACTGAGAGCAGAAGAAGATCTGGGTGGGGTCGGGGGTTGGGGGGGAGGGTTGGAACGATGGATGTCTGGACCTGAAATTCCCCCCCCCCGGTTGTTTCTGGATGCGTTGACCCGTTTGGAAGCAGAAGCAGCGCCGTGGACTCACCAGGTTGGTGGATCCTCCATCTCTGATGTCCTGTGATCTTCCCGGTCAGCCTTGACGGCCTCTCTGGGCCCAAAGTCTCGGCTTTCCAGCAATATTTTACAATGATGCTCTTCACAAACCCTCTGACTGGTTGGTGGTTTAGGAGACCAGGATCCTCTGTAGCTAGAAGGACAAGATGCTGCTCAGATCTTCTACCGTTAGACCTTCATCCAGCTCAGATCTTCTACCGTTAGACCTTCACCCAGCTAAGCTCAGATCTTCTACCGTTAGACCTTCATCCAGCTAAGCTCAGATCTTCTACTGTTAGACCTTCACCCAGCTAAGCTCAGATCTTCTACCGTTAGACCTTCATCCAGCTAAGCTCAGATCTTCTACCGTTAGACCTTCACCTAGCTAAGCTCAGATCTTCTACCGTTAGACCTTCATCCAGCTAAGCTCAGATCTTCTACCGTTAGACCTTCATCCAGCTAAGCTCAGATCTTCTACCGTTAGACCTTCACCCAGCTAAGCTCAGATCTTCTACCGTTAGACCTTCATCCAGCTAAGCTCAGATCTTCTACCGTTAGACCTTCACCCAGCTAAGCTCAGATCTTCTACCGTTAGACCTTCACCCAGCTAAGCTCAGATCTTCTACCGTTAGACCTTCACCCAGCTAAGCTCAGATCTTCTACCGTTAGACCTTCACCCAGCTCAGCTCAGATCTTCTACCGTTAGACCTTCACCCAGCTAAGCTCAGATCTTCTACCGTTAGACCTTCACCTAGCTAAGCTCAGATCTTCTACCGTTAGACCTTCATCCAGCTAAGCTCAGATCTTCTACCGTTAGACCTTCACCTAGCTAAGCTCAGATCTTCTACCGTTAGACCTTCATCCAGCTAAGCTCAGATCTTCTACCGTTAGACCTTCACCTTGCTAAGCTCAGATCTTCTACCGTTAGACCTTCACCCAGCTAAGCTCAGATCTTCTACCGTTAGACCTTCACCTAGCTAAGCTCAGATCTTCTACCGTTAGACCTTCACCTAGCTAAGCTCAGATCTACTACCGTTAGACCTTCATCCAGCTAAGCTCAGATCTTCTACCGTTAGACCTTCACCTTGCTAAGCTCAGATCTTCTACCGTTAGACCTTCACCCAGCTAAGCTCAGATCTTCTACCGTTAGACCTTCACCTAGCTAAGCTCAGATCTTCTACAGTTAGACCTTCACCTAGCTAAGCTCAGATCTTCTACTGTTAGACCTTCATCCAGCTAAGCTCAGATCTTCTACCGTTAGACCTTCACCCAGCTAAGCAGAGATCTTCTACCGTTAGACCTTCACCCAGCTAAGCTCAGATCTTCTACCGTTAGACCTTCACCTAGCTAAGCTCAGATCTTCTACTGTTAGACCTTCATCCAGCTAAGCTCAGATCTTCTACCGTTAGACCTTCACCCAGCTAAGCAGAGATCTTCTACCGTTAGACCTTCACCCAGCTAAGCTCAGATCTTCTACCGTTAGACCTTCACCTAGCTAAGCTCAGATCTTCTACCGTTAGACCTTCACCCAGCTAAGCTCAGATCTTCTACCGTTAGACCTTCACCTAGCTAAGCTCAGATCTTCTACTGTTAGACCTTCATCCAGCTAAGCTCAGATCTTCTACTGTTAGACCTTCACCCAGCTAAGCTCAGATCTTCTACCGTTAGACCTTCACCCAGCTAAGCTCAGATCTTCTACCGTTAGACCTTTACACAGCTAAGCTCAGATCTTTTACCGTTAGACCTTCACCTAGCTAAGCTCAGATCTTCTACCGTTAGACCTTCATCCAGCTAAGCTCAGATCTTCTACCGTTAGACCTTCACCCAGCTAAGCTCAGATCTTCTACCGTTAGACCTTCACCCAGCTAGGCTCAGATCTTCTACTGTTAGAGCTTCATTCAGCTCAGCTTAGATAATCTACCGTTAGACCTTCATCCAGCTCAGCTCAGATCTTCTACCGTTAGACCTTCATCCAGCTAAGCTCAGATCTTCTACAGTTAGACCTTCACCCAGCTAAGCTCAGATCTTCTACCGTTAGACCTTCACCCAGCTAAGCTCAGATCTTCTACCGTTAGACCTTCATCCAGCTAAGCTCAGATCTTCTACCGTTAGACCTTCACCCAGCTAAGCTCAGATCTTCTACCGTTAGACCTTCATCCAGCTAAGCTCAGATCTTCTACCGTTAGACCTTCACCTAGCTAAGCTCAGATCTTCTACCGTTAGACCTTCATCCAGCTAAGCTCAGATCTTCTACCGTTAGACCTTCATCCAGCTAAGCTCAGATCTTCTACCGTTAGACCTTCACCCAGCTAAGCTCAGATCTTCTACCGTTAGACCTTCATCCAGCTAAGCTCAGATCTTCTACCGTTAGACCTTCACCCAGCTAAGCTCAGATCTTCTACCGTTAGACCTTCACCCAGCTAAGCTCAGATCTTCTACCGTTAGACCTTCACCCAGCTAAGCTCAGATCTTCTACCGTTAGACCTTCACCCAGCTCAGCTCAGATCTTCTACCGTTAGACCTTCACCCAGCTAAGCTCAGATCTTCTACCGTTAGACCTTCACCTAGCTAAGCTCAGATCTTCTACCGTTAGACCTTCATCCAGCTAAGCTCAGATCTTCTACCGTTAGACCTTCACCTAGCTAAGCTCAGATCTTCTACCGTTAGACCTTCATCCAGCTAAGCTCAGATCTTCTACCGTTAGACCTTCACCTTGCTAAGCTCAGATCTTCTACCGTTAGACCTTCACCCAGCTAAGCTCAGATCTTCTACCGTTAGACCTTCACCTAGCTAAGCTCAGATCTTCTACCGTTAGACCTTCACCTAGCTAAGCTCAGATCTTCTACCGTTAGACCTTCATCTAGCTAAGCTCAGATCTTCTACCGTTAGACCTTCACCTTGCTAAGCTCAGATCTTCTACCGTTAGACCTTCACCCAGCTAAGCTCAGATCTTCTACCGTTAGACCTTCACCTAGCTAAGCTCAGATCTTCTACCGTTAGACCTTCATCCAGCTAAGCTCAGATCTTCTACCGTTAGACCTTCACCCAGCTAAGCTCAGATCTTCTACCGTTAGACCTTCATCCAGCTAAGCTCAGATCTTCTACCGTTAGACCTTCATCCAGCTAAGCTCAGATCTTCTACTGTTAGACCTTCAGCTAGCTCAGCTTACTGACAGAAACAGATGAGCTTATTTCATACCATCCGTTTCGTTCTCAGTTAGAACCAGATGAGTGTTTTGTTCTAGAAGCTGCTGTAGCCTAACTATAAGTTCAGTTCTATGCAGTTTATCTCTATAGCTCCAATTCACATCATTACATCTCAGGTCACTTTCCAGTTCACCAGATCATCCAGTCAGATTGATTCAAAGTTTTCTATCTAAGGAAAACCAGCTGATTGCATCGACTCATCGACTCTTCAGCAATCCCTCACACTAAGCATGCTTGTAGCGACAGTGGAGAGGAAAAACTCCCTTTGAACAGGAAGAAACCTCCAGCAGAACCAGAACCAGGCAAGTTCAGCTGATTTCTGTAGCTAGCCAGGTCAGGGCTGCACACCCCAACCTGAAGAATATCATTGTGAAATATTGAGATGGTTCGGTGGTCGTCTGCGTACACGGAAACCTTCTGTTTGTCGCTCCAAGTTGTTGAAAACAACTTCCCGTGTACGCCTGCATGATTGTCCCGTCCTGCTGTCCTTCTTCATCTCATTAACTGTAGAATTACTGATGACGCTCACCAGCCACTTTATTAGGTACACCCAATCCTCTGCCTTAGAGCCCCGCCTATCAGCCAATCACAGGGCAGCATTCCTTCATCTGGATTAAAGGGAGGTTGGTACCGGAACCAGATGGTCTGAAAGCAACCAGACAGCAGCTGATTGGAGGACAACGTCTGGTGGAACCAGAGGAGAACGGGCCGCCTGGTTCCGGATGGCGGAGAGGAAACAGAAGGAGAACCACCGGTTCTGTTCGAAGGAATGCCACCTGTGAAGGAACATGTGGAACCTTGGACAAGATGGTCTGCGCGTTCCTCTTCAGTTCAATGAGCAGAATCTAGATGGTCCGTTTAGAACTTAAATTATATGAAAGCCAGGATCCATCAGGTTAAAATTGATTTGGACCCAGTAGTACCACCTGGACATCCTCTAACCACCAAAGGTTACCTGTCACCGTCACAGACCTCTATGAGACAACAATGGACCCATCTGCTGAGGGTTCCATCCTGCAGGATTAGGAAGCAAATCATTAAAGTCAAACCGGGTTCTGGAACATCGCCTGAGTTCCCCGAAGTCCTGAGAGACCTCCACAGATACCTTCAAGTGATTGTGGACCAAAACCTGAGAGGAAAGGTTCTGATCCCTGGCTGGACCTAATAGAGTGGCTGGTGATGGTAGGTTCTGTGGAAAACCGACAGCAGAAAAGATGAACACGGGTCCCAGAGGACTCTGTGTGATCTTTTAGGAGGTTTGCAATGGAGAAGATGGAAGCAGCGGTCCAGATCGGACGTCCATTGTATAATCAACCCCTGAAATGTTTGTGTGATCAATTCAGCACCAAGTGTTGGATTGAGGTCATGGACGGCCTGAGGCGCCGGTCCATGCTGCGGTTCTGTAACAGAAGGGAGAACTTTTGGTGACAGAAACGGTTCGGCTCCTGAAGGAACGAGGACTTGGTTCAGATGCTTCTGAAGGCAGGCCAATGGTGGGAGGGGTGGGCTTCAGAGGGAGCTGACGTCAGACTGACGGATTCTCTTCTACGGCCTGAAATATGGAGGGAAGTTTGGTCCATTATTGTTGAAAGTAAAAAAAAAAGAGTATGGTGTAAATAGAAAAAAAATGCAACCTAGAAATCACACTTTGAAAAACTCTTTATATAAAAAAGGTTTTCAGAGTAACTTTGCTTTACTTTGTTTTCTTTAAATGTTTACCAAACAATTTATTTTAATATAATTAATTTCCTTAATTCATCAGCATTTTTACAGACTTTATATTTTCAAGCTTTATTTTTTCAAATTTCTCTTTTTAAGACATTTCAAATGAATTATTTTCTTCTTAAATTGTGTTTCACGGATCACATTCTCTTCTCTTCAAGTCTAATCCAATAAAAATGCTGTTTCATAACATCCAGCAGACCAATAGAAATGCTTCTTCTCTCCTGACGCCAGAGGAGGGCCCGCCCTCAGAAGGGAAGACAATGTGATCTGTAAAGGGCATTTGAAAAGCATGCAAATAATAACGACAGAGCGTTAGTGCCAGGCTAGAATTTTTTTTTCTTCTATTTCAAGAATAAAGTCGCAACGGGAATGAAGTTTAATTTAATTTAAATTACGTTTTATTCTCATAATGTTACAACTTTATTCTCGTAATGTTATGACTTTATTCTCCTAATTTACGATTTTATTATCGTAATTTATGACTTTATTATCGTAATGTTACGACTTTATTCTCATAATGTTACAGCTTTATTCTCCTAATTTACAATTTTATTATCGTAATTTACGACTTTGTTATCGTAATGTTACGATTTTATTCTCGTAATGTTACGACTTTATTATCGTAATGTTACGACTTTATTCTCATAATGTTACGGCTTTATTCTCATATTGTTACGACTTTATTCTCATGATGTTACAGCTTTATTCTCCTAATTTACAATTTTATTATCGTAATTTACGACCTTGTTATCGTAATGTTACGATTTTATTCTCGTAATGTTACGACTTTATTATCGTAATGTTACGACTTTATTCTCATAATGTTACGGCTTTATTCTCATATTGTTACGACTTTATTCTCATAATGTTACGACTTGATTCTCGTAATGTTACGACTTGATTCTCGCAATGTTACGACTTGATTCTCGCAATGTTATGACTTTATTCTCCTAATTTACGATTTTATTATCGTAATGTTATGACTTTATCTCATATTGTTACGACTTTATTCTCGTAACGTTACGACTTTATTCTCCTAATTTACAATTTTATTATCGTAATTTACGACTTTATTCTCGTAATGTTACGACTTTATTCTCGTAATGTTACGACTTGATTCTCTCAATGTTACGACTTGATTCTCGCAATGTTACGACTTTATTCTCATAATGTTACGCCTTTATTCTCATATTGTTACGACTTTATTCTCGTAACATTACGACTTTATTCTCCTAATTTACAATTTTATTATCGTAATTTACGACTTTATTCTCGTAATGTTACGACTTTATTCTCGTAATGTTACGACTTGATTCTCGCAATGTTACGACTTGATTCTCGCAATGTTACGACTTTATTCTCATAATGTTACGCCTTTATTCTCATATTGTTACGACTTTATTCTCGTAACATTACGACTTTATTCTCCTAATTTACAATTTTATTATCGTAATTTACGACTTTATTCTCGTAATGTTACGACTTTATTCTCGTAATGTTACGACTTGATTCTCGCAATGTTACGACTTGATTCTCGCAATGTTACGACTTTATTCTCACAATGTTACGACTTTATTCTAGTAACGTTACGACTTTATTCTCCTAATTTACGATTTTATTATCGTAATTTACGACTTTATTATCGTAATGTTACGACTTATTCATGTAATATTATGACTTTATTCTCGTAATATTACGACTTTATTCTCAAAATAGAAGAAAAAAAAAATCTCTATCCTGGCCCTAGTACTCCGTCATAATTAATAAACCTCAACCTGAAGAGGAGAAATTTTAAAGAATAAATTTTTTAAATATGAAATCTGTATAACAAAATAAAAATGATATGAAGAAAAAGCCCCAAATCAGAAAAACACTAAAGAAATAAAATCGGACAAAACAGTAAATTTACTCTCAAAACCTTTGCATTTTTTTGATGATGATTTTTTCAAAGTTTAAATTCTGGATACTTACTTTTTTTTTTTTATTTTAACAAAGCGTGTTCTTTCTGTTCAATAATAATGGAACAAAATTGACTCCATACTGATTCAACCATTCTGATGTCCTCTCCTCCGCCCCCTAGTGGGTGTTCTGGGCAGTGCAGCTCCGGATGAAGCCACCCATTCGCATCTCACCAATGCTCTGCCTGGGGAAGACGACGCCTCTTCAGTTTCCCTCTTTAGCCGAAGTTTCCTGATGGAAGCAAAGAGGTCGTTTTAATTCATCTCAAGATTAAAGTTAAACTGATTAATTTTGTAAATAGAATTTTTTAATTTTTGGAAAATCTATGTTTATTTTCAGGTCTGAAAAAAAATCTCCAGATTTAAGGAAAAGGTTCTGGTTGAGAAAAAAATTCAAGCTTAACATGTTGTCTTTTAATCGGCAGTCTATTTTTAATTTTGACACTAATATGAGTAAAATTAACTCTGAAAATGTGACACCAGCTATAGAGTAAATTTTACGCTCCTTTGCAGCGGGACCAAATGTTATCTGAAAAGCAGTTATTTTCAACTCTGTAGGACATTTTACTGTGAAGGAACTCGACCGAAGCGTTTGATGAAGATTCCGGTATAAACCGGTTTATCCATCATCATCAGCTTTATGGGAAACCTCCATCTTTATTCCCAGAGCAGCTTTATGCTCAGAACACCTGAAATGTCCTGTTCTTGGGGTTCAGTTTCCAGTTTTGGTAACAGATGTTTGTAAAGGATCCAGAACCTGAACTCCAGTTGCTCCAATCAGAAGTAAAGAGACCAGTAGATTAAAACTTCTAGAAGAAAAGGTTCCTTTGCTTCTCTGCCTGTTTCAGGCTCCACCTGAAATCATTTTACTCTGAAATCAGCAGTTTGACCTAAAAAATGTTACAGATTTTAGGTTGAAAACACGACTATCTGCATTCAGACATTTACATCAACTATTTCATCCTCAGATAAACTAGAATAATTCAATTTAAAGAAAGTTTTGAGCTTTTCACCTTCCCTGTAATCTCACTTTTGGTCATAAAGTGAATCTTTTGAGCCAAGACAACCTGAATCCGATCAGAAAGTTCACATTTAGGATAAATAAGCTGGTTTGAGAGGAAGTGAAGGAAACCATCTATGTTAGGAAAGAAAAACCAACTTTAACCCTTTATAGGGCACTCAGTGAAATCATTTAAAAATCCAAATTTCAAGCCAATATTGTTACTGGAATCCAGGAAAAGATCTTATTACCTTCGTAACACTCAAAAAATATGGACATTTTGATGAAAAGAAAATCAATGTCAATGTAATAACAAGAAACGCCAACTTCCCCAAATATATTAAGAAAAATAACAAAATTGCTTCTAGAAGAAATTCATGAAAAACTCTCTGAGAGTGAAAGAAAAACATTTTATTGGTCCAACAGAACCTTAGAGCCTTTAATGATGATACTGGAACTGACATTTTTTAGTTTATAAACCTAAATATAATTATTAACTAGGTTTATTAACTTTTTAACTTTACTTTTCAACTTTTCTTTTTGATTTTTGCCTTTTTTTTCTTGACTTTTTAATTTTTTAATTAACTTTTTACTTTATTTTCTAACTTTTTCATTTAGCTTTTTACCTTCTTTCTTTACTTTTTAACTTTTTAATCAACTTTGTATCTTTTTTAACTTTACTTTTTAACTTTTCATTTAGCTTTTTACTTTTTTTTACTTTTTTTTTAGGTTTTTACCTTTTTTTCTTTACTTTTTAACTTTTTAATTAGGTTTTTGTCTCTTTCTTTACTTTTATAACTTTTTAATTAACTTTGTATCTTTTTTAACTTTACTTTTTAACTTTTCATTTAGCTTTTTACCTTTTTTTTCTAATTTTTAATTAGCTTTTTACCTTTTCTTCTTTACTTTTTAACTTTTTAATTAGCTTTTTATCTTTTTTAACTTTACTTTTTAACTTTTCATTTAGCTTTTTACTTTTTTTTACTTTTTTTTAGGTTTTTACCTTTTTTTCTTTACTTTTTAACTTTTTAATTAGGTTTTTGTCTCTTTCTTTACTTTTATAACTTTTTAATTAACTTTGTATCTTTTTTAACTTTACTTTTTAACTTTTCATTTAGCTTTTTACCTTTTTTTTCTAATTTTTAATTAGCTTTTTACCTTTTCTTCTTTACTTTTTAACTTTTTAATTAGCTTTTTATCTTTTTTAACTTTACTTTTTAACTTTTCATGTAGCTTTTTACTTTCTTTACTTTATAACTTTTTATTAACTTTTTATATTTTTTTCTTGACTTTCTAACTTTTTATTTCCAACTTGATTCCCAGTAGGTAATAAATCATTCAAGGGCTCATCTGATTGGTCAAATGCCAAAATAAGACGTAGAGCCATGTAGCAGCATCTCTGCTGAATGGCTGGATATAGATCTTGTGCTTCTAGACCTCACTGAAGGACGGGGTGACTCCATTTGTAGGGGGATCAAAAAAGGCTAACGTGGGGTTAAACAGGGGGAACAGAAGACCTTTCCTATTCATCCAGGCCAACAATTCCCTTTAACGACCCCCCTTTCAGAGACATAGACAGGTATGGGGCATTGCAGGCTAACTAAGAAGCCAAATGACCCCCATTCCAAAGGGGGGGACCCGTTCATCCGTTTCTATTTGCATGTTTTCTAAAGGATTTGTTGGGCTGCATTAAAAGAGCCTGGAACTATTTCTGACATTTTGAATTGAAAAAGCTTCCTGGATGGAAGAGAAACATCTTCAACCTTTAAATAAAGTCCAGTGGATTGTTTTCTAAATTTTTTTGGGGAAAAAATCGTTTAAAAGAAACTGCTTCCTTCCTGATGGGATCCTGAACTCTCCCAGTAATCCCGCCTGTTACCTGGGATGTTTCTCCGAAGCGGAACATCCCTCTGGGTTTAATGTCGTGTCTGTCGTCTCGGTCTGAGTTCTGTTCTGTCTGTTCGTCACGTGTCCTTCTGCTCCTCCAACAGTGAACTGATCTGACTTCATCCTGGAAGTGTTGACTGTTGGCTTCGTCATCAGAATACCTGCGGATCCTGCAGCCGGATGAATAACCTTCTGTGACGTTTTGTCTCCACAGTGGACGCTCCGTCTGATTTAAGGTTTAAGATTTTAAGTGAAAGTACGGTTCAAATGATGTGGAGGCGGCCGCAGAGCAGGATACAGGGCTACAGGATAGAAGTGACCTCAGATACAGGTGGGTTCTGCTTCTGATTGGCCGGAACTGCTGATGTCATAACATAAGTCATTTTGTCCTGCATTTTTTTTTCTTGAATTGAGGAGGTAAGTGTGAAACTTTGCCAATAGAACAACACAATTTACAATTTACATTTAAAATAAGAAAAAACAATTGCTTTGTCTTATTTCAAGTGCATATTATCTAATTATCTTATTTTCTGCTGAAATTAGGAGTAAAAACACTTTTTTCTAAGTCGTTTTTGCAGTTTGTAGATTCTCTCCTCAAGTGTGGTTTTTTTCTGTGCACTTATTCCAACTTTTGTCAATTGAGGGCGGAGCCATTAACATTACATACGTAGACGCCTCATTGGAAGCTGGTCGACGTGCCTAGAGGGCGGCCATCTTGGATCAGACCCCAGTTCAGACAGCTCGAACAGGAGGCGCCTTAGATCTCATTTTAGTTACATGAAAGAGTCAGAGATAATATTACAATAATCTCTTCCATGTCACAACCACTTAAAAGACTAAAACTAATTTTAAAATTACCTTTCAGTTAGATTTATTCAGATTAAAAACTAATTAAACTAAACTCAAACTGGATCAGATATATGTCAATATTTTTCAATTAAATATTAATATAATAAACACAGACATATTTTATATCATTATATTATAAGATTATGTTTTGCAAAAATACACATTTATATAGTATATTATTATTATTATTATTATTATTTAGCATTAGCTAATTACTGTGTAGCAAGAAAATGTAGCTCATCTGCTAAACCTTTAGCATTCACTAATTACCATGTAGCAAGAAAATGTAGCTAATCTGCTAAACCTTTAGCATTAGCTAATTACCGTGTAGCAAGAAAATGTAGCTAATCTGCTAAACCTTTAGCATTCTCTAATTACCTGTAGCAAGAAAAAGTAGCTCATTTGCTAAACCTTTGGCATTAGCTAATTACCGTGTAGCAAGAAAATGTAGCTAATCTGCTAAACCTTTAGCATTCTCTAATTACCTTGTAGCAAGAAAAAGTAGCTCATTTGCTAAACCTTTTGCATTAGCTAATTACCGTGTAGCAAGAAAATGTAGCTAATCTGCTAAACCTTTAGCATTCTCTAATTACCTTGTAGCAAGAAAAAGTAGCTCATTTGCTAAACCTTTGGCATTAGCTAATTACTGTGTAGCAAGAAAATGTAGCTAATCTGCTAAACCTTTAGCATTCTCTAATTACCTTGTAGCAAGAAAAAGTAGCTAATTTGCAAAACCTTTGGCATTAGCTAATTACCGTGTAGCAAGAAAATGTAGCTAATCTGCTAAACCTTTAGCATTCTCTAATTACCTTGTAGCAAGAAAAAGTAGCTCATTTGCTAAACCTTTTGCATTAGCTAATTACCGTGTAGCAAGAAAATGTAGCTAATTTGCTAAACCTTTAGCATTCTCTAATTACCTTTTAGGAAGAAAAAGTAGCTCATTTGCTAAACCTTTGGCATTAGCTAATTACGTGTAGCAAGAAAATGTAGCTAATCTGCTAAACCTTTAGCATTCTCTAATTACCTTGTTGCAAGAAAAAGTAGCTCATTTGCTAAACCTTTGGCATTAGCTAATTACCGTGTAGCAAGAAAATGTAGCTAATCTGCTAAACCTTTAGCATTCTCTAATTACCGTGTAGCAAGAAAATGTAGCTAATCTGCTAAACCTTTAGCATTCTCTAATTGCCGTGTAGCAAGAAAATGTAGCTCATTTGCTAAACCTTTGGCATTAGCTAATTACCGTGTAGCAAGAAAATGTAGCTAATCTGCTAAACCTTTAGCATTCTCTAATTACCTTGTAGCAAGAAAAAGTAGCTCATTTGCTAAACCTTTAGCATTAGCTAATTACCTTGTAGCAAGAAAATGTAGCTCATCCGCTAAACTTTTAGCATTAGTTATCTTGTAGCACTTGCAGATATGGCTTCATAATGCAAACAAAATTTGTTGTGATTTACAAGAGAGTGAAGTTATTATTTCGTTTTTTTTAAAACAAATTTCATGTTAATTTTATTTATTCTTTGTCATTTTCAAGACTTTTTTTTCAAAATCATAGTGAACGGTGAATTTATGGATGCATTAATAATGATTAAAAAAACAGTTTGAAAAATAGTTTTGGAAGAATTTTATAGAAAGGACAAAAAGCCTTTAGTTAGACACAACATAAATTATATATAACCATGAGAACCAATGAAATGTTGGGCGGTGCTAAGATGCTCCACCAATAAGGCCTTTATGATGGAAGGATGGCAGACTGATGGAATTTGACCAGAAAAACTGATCTTCTACTCTTTCATCTGGAGAAAACTAGCTAACATCATCCATGCTGTGAAGCATAGTTGTGGCAGCATGATGATGTGGGAATATTTCTCTGCAGTGATCCACACCCCCAGTGGGAATAATCTGAAAATCTCCTGCTGGATGAAATGGGCGAAACAATTCATCCCTTAAAGAAAGATCTTAGATGTTTCTCACACTGCTCCTCCACTCTGCCTCAGCCTGCAGAGAATTATGGGAGGAATCCAACTATTTATACCTGGACATGGATTTAAATACTTTTGTACGCACGCTTTTTAAAAACAGCTCAGTGGAGAACCTTCAGGGAAGGTTTCCATCAACAAACTTCTAGAGCCGAGCTCCTTAATCCAGGAATGATCTTATTAGCTTGTAGGTCTTCCTTCTACCAGAGACTAGGAAGCATTTCATGTCAGATCGGAGAGCTTTAAGGAGTTAATGCATGTGCTGAGCTGTAATGTGGAAAGTTCTCATTAAACTGCTGTTTCCTCAGCTCCTCCAGCCCTGCAGGTCAGCACTTGGACTCTTGGAGAGATGAAGTCATGTCCTTGTTTCCTAATGGTTTCCTTCTGACTCTCTACTTTCCTGCAGAAGAACCGACGAGACAAGTTTCTCTGCCTGCATCTGCGACTAAGACCTCCATCTCTGACCTGACTCCAGATGTGAATTATGTGGTTACCATAGTAGCGTACGCCGGATCCGAGGAGAGTCTGCCCATCTCTGGCCAGATCACATGTGAGTGACCTGAATGGGAACCAATCAGGAGCTCCAGTTTGCTCCTCAGCTGATAGCTCAGACAGACCTCAGGGTTTCTGCTTCCCTCCAGATTTTTCACTTATAATTAGATTTTTTTTTAGATGTTTCGTTGACATGGATCAGTGTCTTTTGAAAGTTAAAAGGCAAAAAATTGCAAACAAATTGATGGATCTGATCTGCTTAAATATTCAATTCAATTCAGTTTATTTCTATAGCTCCAATTCACATCATGTCATCTCCTCCCATGGTATAATGGTTTCTGGTGATGAGTTGAAGGGAAGCAGAAACGTCTGAGGGGTCTGTTTTGTCTCTCAGATTTTTTATTGTTCTTTTTTTGTTTTTCATTTTTATTACAGGCAGTTAAGTTTTTCCATGGGGGAAAAGAAATGTGATTTAAATACTGGATAGAAAATCTGATTTTATAAATGATTATTATTATACTCTTGACGACCAATAAAGAAAATTAAAGCTCCAGAAGGTTGATTCAGACATGGCTTCATATTGCAAACAAAAAATGGTTTAAACCAACAAATGTTCTTAATGTTCCTTCTTTTATGACTAATGGATGTTTTCTCTTTCAGTGGAGTCGAGCGGTAGCTCCAGAGGAGGACCGAGGAAACCCACCACTTCAGATCTAGTCAGTAAGTCCCGATCAGCTCCTTATAAGCAAGAAAATGTAGCTCATCTACTAAACCTTTAGCATTAGCTAATTACTGTGTAGCAAGAAAATGTAGCTCATCTGCTAACCTTTAGCATTAGCTAATTACCATGTAGCAAGAAAATGTAGCTCATCTGCTAAACCTTTAGCATTAGCTAATTACCTTGTAGCAAGAAAATGTAGCTCATCTGCTAAACCTTTAGCATTAGCTAATTACTGTGTAGCAAGAAAATATAGCTCATCTGCTAAACCTTTAGCATTAGCTAATTACCATGTAGCAAGAAAATGTAGCTCATCTGCTAAACCTTTAGCATTAGCTAATTACCGTGTAGCAAGAAAATGTAGCTAATCTGTTAAACCTTTAGCATTAGCTAATTACCATGTAGCAAGAAAATGTAGCTGATCTGCTAAACCTTTAGCATTAGCTAATTACCGCGTAGCAAGAAAATGTAGCTCATCTGCTAAACCTTTAGCACTAGCTAATTACCATGTAGCAAGAAAATATAGCTCATCTGCTAAACCTTTAGCATTAGCTAATTACCATGTAGCAAGAAAATGTAGCTCATCTGCTAAACCTTTAGCATTAGCTAATTACCGTGTAGCAAGAAAATGTAGCTAATCTGTTAAACCTTTAGCATTAGCTAATTACCATGTAGCAAGAAAATGTAGCTGATCTGCTAAACCTTTAGCATTAGCTAATTACCTTGTAGCAAGAAAATGTAGCTCATCCGCTTAACCTTTAGCATTAGCTAAATACCTTGTAGCAAGAAAATTTAGCTAATCTGTGAAACCTTTAGCATTAGCTAATTATGTTGTAGCAAGAAAATGTAGCTCATCTGCTAAACATTTAACATTAGCTAATTGCCTTGTAGCAAGAAAATATAGCTAATCTCCTAAACCTTTAGCATTAGCTAATTACCTTGTAGCAAGAAAATGTAGCTAATCTGCTAAACCTTTAGCATTAGCTAATTACCTTGTAGCAGTTTTACATTGAGCTATATAGCATTTAGCTACAGATATTTAATCTTTCCAGACAAGTGCCACATAGCTCCAATTAAGTAATGTAAATTTGCTGATAAATATCTTTTAGCTCCATGTAATTAGCCTCTGGATAATGTAGCATCTAGCGCCAGATATTTAGCATTTAGCTCCATATATTTGGTCTTAGGTTCTGGATAAGTAGCCTTTAGCTTTCGACATGTAGCATCTAGCTCCAGATATTTAAGTGACACTTAGCTCCAATTAAGTAATGTCAAGTGGCAGAAAACAAATCCCTTAAGACTGAGATTATTGAACTTCTGGCCAGAGAAACAACCCGTAATATGTAGCCAACATTTGGAAGAAGAATGTTTTCAAGATGACTTGGATAATAGCGCGTTGTGACAAACACCAGATACAGCACTGGGACTTGATCAACAGCCGATACCGCACCGTGACAATGTCACTAACCAGTAGGTGGCAGTAGTGTTCTTTGACAAACATGGATGCCTCCAGTAAAGCACATTGAAATGATCATTTATTGAAAGGATGGAATAATTGCAGATTTAAAGAACTTTCAGAAGTTTGAATTCTGACTATGACCGAACTTCTCCTTTAAAAGAAAGCAGTCTTTTTGTGTGGCCCCTATGAATCAACGGCCCCCCCGTCCTCCCTTTAGTCAGGGCCGACTGTGACGTTAGCCAAACATGGTTCCTAACAAACTGGACCCGATCGTACAGCGATAATTAGCAGCGGGCCCCGTAAAGCTCCAATGATCTCAGTCTTAAGGGATTATTTTCTGCCAAGTATTGGAAACAGCTGCAGGCGCTCCATGCTGGGGTCAGAGGCCGGCGCTGTGATTTGAGCCCAGTCCTGTTGTCCTGATGGAAATGGAAACCATTACAGATGCTGGTTTATAAGAACTCTGCCGCTGCCTCTGTGGACCCAGTTCAGAGGTAGCCTCCAAAAAGCTGTGCGGAGGTTTAATTGCCGTTAGTTGGGTTAGCAAAGCCGAGCCCATCTGGTTATCCAGAAACACGTAACGGATTTAGGAATCCAGCGCCTCCTGTTTCCTGCAGAATCTCCTTTTAAGGCTTCATTAGTGACTCACATCCTCTGAGTTTACTGTGTTTTCACTATGAAGGTCCTCATAAGTATATATAATGATCCAGAAGCCTTTTATCACCATCATATCCAGCGGTAAACGAGCATGAAGAGAACAAGCAGGTAGAGGACGTGTCCTCCTGCAGAGACGATCCTCACTGAGCTCTGCTTGTCGGTTCCCAGGGTGCCCCGCCACGGCGGTGGCTGATCTGATTTTCCTGGTTGACGGTTCCTGGAGCGTCGGCAGGACCAACTTCAAATACATCCGCAGCTTCATTTCGGCCACCGCCGGAGCCTTTCAGATCGGCAAGGACAGAACCCGGGTGGGCGTGGTCCAGTACGGGGACGCTCCTCGAACCGAGTTCAGCCTGAACCAACACCTGACCCGACCCGCTCTGCTCAAGGCTGTCGGTTCGCTGCTTTACAAGGGAGGCAACACCAGGACAGGTGAGACCAGAAATCTAAATAAGACATTTTTTTCCTAAAATAAGTTCATTTTTTTCTTGGATTGAGGGAAAAGAGACATTTTGCCAATGGAATAAGTTAATTTACATTTAAAATAAGAAAACTGGCAGAGTATCTCATTTACCTACTGAAATTAAGGGTAAATACACTTAATTTAAGACATTTTTTACTTATTTCTAGGACGTTTTTCCAGTGAAAACAGCTGTTTTGATTACTTTCACTTTTCCTCCTGTAAATATCCTGGTTCCACACTAGAAAAAATTGAAAACTAGATACGTTATTTTTTCGTAAAATAAAGGTAAAGGAGGTAAAAGACACATTTACCGACAGAAGAAGACAATTTACGCTTAAAATAAGAAAAAAACAATTCCATAGTCTTATTTCAAGTGCATATTATCTAATAATTTTCTTTTGAGAGTTAAAATAGTCATTCCATTGGCAGATCATCTCATTTACCTGCTCAGATTAAAGGTAAATACACCTAATTTAAGACATTTTTTACTTATTTGTAGATTCTTTTTCCAGAACATCCAGCCGATGTTCCGCTGTTAGCAGCAGCAGCTCTAAAGTTTTCTTTCTTTGACGATCAAAACGCTTCTATGTTTCAGGCGATGCTCTGAGCTACGTCCTGACGAACGGGTTCACTGAAGCGGCCGGGTCCAGGAGAGATGTCCCCAAGGTGCTGGTGATCATCACGGACGGGCGATCCGATGATCCGGTGGAGAGCTACACCAAGCAGCTCAGGAGCCGCGGCGTGGAGATCTTCGTCCTTGGTGAGCGGCCAAAACCATCCATTCATCCATTTTCTGTCACGCTGGGGTGGCGAGGGGTGCTGGTGTCTATGTCCTCCTGTCTACTGGCGAGAGGCGTTGTCCACCCTGGACAGGGAGACACAGAGACAAACAGAGAATTTAGAGAAGCCAATTAAAGTCGTTAGGAATCATATTCAAATATCAAATGATTCTGGCTTAAACATGTATATAAATGTTCTCTTTATCAGACCATATTGTCCCAAAAGTTCAAAAATTTCTTTAAAAAAGAAAATCCTGTCTTAAAATCTGTTTTTTCTCCATTATCTTCTGCAGGCCAGTTAGTTCTACGTCAGCCTGAACACCTAAATTCATCCAATCATATATCAACGGTCATCTGTCAATCAGATTATTTCGGTCATAGCATCTTGATTCATATGTCGCAGCTAATATACGCAACGGTTGAAATCAGAATCCTTTCCTTTCCCATTGAGTTGCGTCCCAGTGTTCACGGGGATGGACGTCTGTGTCTTCGGCAGGCGTAGAGCTAACAGAACTGGCAGCGTTGCGAGGCAAGGGCTCAAACATGTACGGCTGGAAGCCTTCTACACCAAACCAAGCTTCTGCCGCCCTGGCGTCCTCTTCCACAACATCTTCGTCCCCGCTTTCCTCCTCTAAATAAAAAATGGATGACGGAGGAGACTCATCCACGACCTCCGACACTAAACTCTCCTCCTCTTGCATGTTTCCGCTGTCCATAGCGTTCCTTGACAGCGTCGTTTCTAAGTCACCAATTTAGTGCTACTTGGTCCCAATGGAATTTCCCATTGGGAACCTGCTAGCACTAAGATGCTAACTGGTTAGCAAGATGCTTCCGATAAACCGGCCACAACCAAACTTGCCTGTGAACCTTCCGCCACAACGATCCCGCCCCCTTGATAATCGACCAATCACAAGTCGAGCACCACTCGGGAGAATTCGGAAATGCGACGGTTGGAACAGCCGCTTCTCTACGACTTTAACCTAACAGTCATGTTTTTCGCCGGTGGCAGGAAGCTGGAGTACCCAGAGAGAACCCAGGCATGCTCAGGGAGAACATCTGAACTCCATGCTGAAATATCCCAGGCAGGGAATTGAACCCAGAAACTTCTGCTGCAAGGCAGCAGTGCCACCCACTGCTCCACTGAGCCGCCGGAGCGCGGCCAGAACCAGCCCAGAATATTCCAGAATCCTTCCATCCCCGTTTAATGGGGCTGTTTGTGTCAGACGCTGCAGATGAAGGATGGTGGATTCTTACTTCATCTGAGCGTGTGATAACAGGTCGAGGGTGTGTTTACATTCTGGCTTCCCTCGAAACTTTCCACAAACTCAGACGGAGAAGCAGGAGAGCTCCTGTTCCTGCGAGCAGGACTTCTGGAGAAGTCGTACCAGCCGTCTTCTGGAGGGTAGCGGTGGAAAAAAAAAAAAGCTTTATTAGATATCGTGTTAAAGACGTTTCCAGCAGATGATAACATGCAATAAATCCAGGCTTTATTTTCACATGTTGAGATTAAACCGCAGCTGCAGTAAAACTTTCCGTGTTTCGGATCCAAACAGCAGAAGAGCAAAGACGAAATGTTTGTCTGAAGGTTTATAGATTATAAGAACAGATCAGAAAATGGGTTTACTAACAGGTCCTGGTTCTGGTTCTGGAGCGGCCTGGAAACTCTGAAAGGAGCAGGTGTTTTCTGAGCTGCAACCCGATGATGGAGCTCCTCTGCTCAGCTGTTCGTCCCGTCATCCTTTTCTGATGGATCCACAGACAGACGCCACAGCTGCCATTTTATATTCAATAAAATGTAGATCTACACCGCAAAGAATTGAAATCTAAGCAAGTTATTTTTTCTTAAGCTTTTAACACACTGCAAAAAAGATCTAGAAATAAGTAAAACATTTCTTAAATTAAGTGTATTTACCCTTAATTTGAGTAGGTAAATACGATGATCTGCCAATTAAATTAGTATCCTTACTTTAAATAAGATAATTTGATAATATGAACTTAAAATGAGACAATGCAATTGGTTTTTCTTATTTTAAATGTAAATTATCTTGTTCCATTGGCAAAGTCTCTCACTTTTACGGAAGAGGATTAGGGCCACTGGAAAAAAAAAAGTTAACTGAATTTTACATTTTTTTCCAGTTTAGAATGGGAAAAAAGTCAGAATTCTGACTTTAAAGGAATAGTACACCCAAAACATGATTAGCCTTCATTTTCTACTCACCCCCATGCTGAACAACACTCTGGAGTACTTTTTTGATATCTCAAATGCATCTGGAGATCTGGGAGGCTTCTTGCTGTCTGCTGACATTCAAATAATGGAGGTCTATGGCGCCCGAGGCAGAAAGGTCCATAAAAGTCCACAAAAAACGTGTCAATATTCCTCCATACTGCTCGTCCAATGTATTCCAAGTGTACTGAGTGGGTAGCGTCCAGAATTTACTCGAAACGAAGTCATTTAGAATGTTTTTAGAGCATAAACAGTAGTGTATAGGATTTCCTGAAAGCGCGTTCACGAGTCTACGGAAACCGCGGCAGACCAAACCAGATGAAAGTGCGCATTCAGCGTCTGCTCTGCCGATAATGCAAGCGTAGAAGAAGAAATGTGCTGTTTACCTGTGCAAAGAAAGAAACAACGAAAGAAAAATGTATGAGGACTTCAGTGTTGAGGAAGAGCATGAGTTCTTTGCCGAGCTGAATGCGCACTTTCATCTGGTTTGGTCTGCCGGCTTCCGTAGCGTCATGAACGCGCAGGTGCGCTCTTTCAGGAAATCCTATACACTACTGTTTATGCTCTAAAAACATTCTAAATGACTTCGTTTCGAGTAAATTCTGGATGCTACCCACTCAGGACACTTGGAATACATTGGACGAGCAGTATGGAGGAATATTGACACGTTTTTTGTGGACTTTTATGGACCTTTCTGCATCGGGCGCCATAGACCTCCATTATTTGAATGTCAGCAGACAGCAAGAAGCCTCCCAGATCTCCAGATGCATTTGAGATATCAAAAAAGTACTCCAGAGTGTTGTTCAGCATGGGGGTGAGTAGAAAATGAAGGCTAATCATGTTTTGGGTGTACTATTCCTTTAATCTAAGAATTCTGACTTTAAATAAAATGTAAAAATCAGTTAACTGTTTTTGTTTTTTCAGTGGCCCTATTCCTCTTCCGTAAACTGTCGACCTCAATTAGAGAAAAAATGCACTTACTTTAAGAAGAAATTACTTACTTAGATTTCCATTTTTTGCAGTGCAGCTCCCCCATTTTCATACCCAAATGGAAAAGCAAATAACTTAGGAACTATAACCACAAATTAAATGTGCAATACATCATCTGAAAGCTAACACCTTCTTGTTTCTGAAAATTGGGTGAGTAAAACTCAGCCCAAGCTGCATCAGTTCAAACATGACTTAAAGTTGTTTTATTTTTTTTATTCTCGAAGATAATAGGTATTATTTGAACAGCAGTAATTAAGACATTTTTTGGAAATAAGCAGGTTTTATTGCATTACATTTGTTCTACATCATGTCAGCCGGAAATGCAGAACATTTCAGACCTCCAGCTGCAACAGTTCCAGAGATGTGGGGTTTTGAACTTTTGGAGTCACCAGCATCACCAAACTTCTCCAAATTGTGCCAAATTCTTTTACTGAACTATTTGACCCCATAGAAAAACTCTGAAGCATTTTGACATCCACAAAACATTTATGAAGCAAGTATTTTCCACTTGCTTTCAGAATATATAACAAAATGTAACATTTTTACACCTATAATAGCATAACAATCTATAATAAAAAATAGTGAAACTGCTGCTTTTCAAGCTAAAATAAGCCACATTGCTGTTTTTCCAGCCTTATTTTGTAATAAAACAAAATCAGTGTCCAAACTTATAAAAATTATGACTGCTGTTTTTACTCAGCTTGGAGCTGCGCGCATTAATCCATCCACTGCTGTGAGTTTCACTCTTATGCAAGCTGGTAAAACGGCTTTGCATTAAACTCTGGAAATAATCGAATAATAGACAAGTCGTTTTTTCTTAAAATAAGTGCTTTTTTTCCTAGATTGAGGAGGTAAAAGAGACATTTTGCCAATTGAACAAGACAATTTACGCTTAAAATAAGAAAACACAATTGCATTGTCTTATTTCACACGCATATCATCTAATTATCTTATTTTAAGAGTAAAAATACTCATTCCATTGCAAACTGTCTTATTAACCTTCTCATATTAAGGGTAAAAACACTTAATCTAAGAAATTTTTACTTATTTCTAGATCATTTTTGCAGTGTATAAGTGCATTATTCTTGAATTGAGGATGTACACTGCAAAAATGATCTAGAAATAAGCAAAAATGTATTAAATTAAGTGTATTTACCCTTGATTTGACAAGGTAAATTTGACAATTTGCCAATGGAATCAGTATTTTTACACTTAAAATAAGATAATTAGATAATATGCACTTGGAATAAGACAATGCAATTGTGTTTTCTTATTTTAAATCTAAATGGTCTTGTTTCATTGGGAAAATATCTCTTTAATCTCCTCAATTTAAGAAGAAATGCACTTATTTTAAGAAAAACTTATCTAGATTTTGATTTTTTCCAATGTAAGTGAGACGCTTTGCAAATGAAACAAGACAATTTTCATTTAAAATAAGAAAAAACAATCTTATTTTAAGAGCACAAATGCTAATTTCATTGGCAAATCATCTTATTTACTTAAATAGTAAATAAACTTAATTGAAGAAAGTTCTAGATTGTTTTTATGGCGCAGACTTTTGAAGAGAAAACATTCAACATCACGATCCTTTAATTGGTTGTTTGATCCGAGCTGGGCTCTGTTATCCGTCCCAGTGTTTGTTTTGGAGAGGCGAGCTGCAGGATTTTATCACCGCAGCGCTGGACAGACTTCAGACGCATGAGCGGAGAATTTTATTCCATGTTTTTATGTTTTGAAGTGGCGCTCAGCTGCTGGAGAAAGGCTGTTTTCCTCCTGAAACACGGCTCAGATTTCTATTCTAAGAGCCTAACTTTAAACAAACCCGAAGGCTGCAGCTCGTCTAATGATGTCAGAGCGACTGCAGAGCGTTATAGGGTCGTTAAACCGCTTTCATATTCACTGCTCTCGCTGTCAGAGTGGGAAAAAAATCTGTTCAGTCTGCAAACCTGGAAAAAATTAAAACTCCTGTGCATTTTTTACAGGCTGGTAGCAAAAAGAAAAATCCTTAGGATGGGTCAAATGAGAGCAGAAAGTTAACCCCCCTGTTCATCCTCGCAGGCGTCCATCAGGCTGATGAAGCAGAGATGAAGGCTCTGGCCTCCACGCCGTTCCAACATCACATCTACAGGGCGGCCAACTTTGACACGATCCAGGTCGTCCAGAACGACTTCATCACTCAGATCTGCTCGAGCGTAGAGGATCAGCTCAGCTTACTGACCAGCGGAGAAGAAGGTGAGATTCCTCCATTATTTTAACAGGAAGTTTGGATCCCTGGAAGTGACTCTATGGTTCTTCTAAAGGTTTATTCTGACTAATGAGCAGGATACATCAACAGTGGTTCCCAAAGTCAGGGGCACGCCATTTAGGGGAGTTCAACCAGGGGCGAACTCAGGATATTTGGAGCCCTAGGCAAAGACAGGCAGGGGGCCCCTCTGAATGGAGAACACATTCTCCAGATAGATAAATGTTAATAGAATAGACATCCATTATCTGTTCTAGGTTGTGTCCCTCTCTTCTTGTCCCTTTTCTTCTTGTTTTCCTCTCTATGTTTTGTACTCAGCTGACTTTTCATGCTGTCTCTAAAGGAATGAAAAATTTTTTCCAAGCACTAAGCTCACTTAGCTGATTGCTCCTTCCTGTGTTTCCAAAAAGGCCAAAGTAAATAACCCAGTCCTTCTTTTCACTGTAGACAAGCCATGATCTGCTTATCTGTTCTCCATTTTTCATTTGGATGAAATAATAGCTGCATGAATCATGACAGCAGACAAGATAGAGGAGAGCAGGAGGCGGGGTTACCAATCTACTCGCTCTGGAGAGCAGAGTTCGCTGCTTTTAGATGTTGTCTCCAAAGTCTCCAGTAGCAGAAAAAAGTCTCTAGATTTGGCGCTAGGCGCTTTTTAGAAATCAAAGTGCTAGAGGGGTCTGAAAAGTGGCTAAATATAGCGACTAAAGCGCTAAGTTGGCATCACTGCTCTTTGCATCGTTTGTTTTATATACTCTAATAATCCCAGAGGGAAATTGCTTCTCTGTATTTAACCCCTCCCCTTGGGGAGCAGTGGGCTGCCATTGTGCGGCTGCGGGGGATCGAACTCAATCTCAGGATTCAAAGCCCTACGCCCTAACCACTAGGCCGCCACTTCCCCGTTTGTTGGCTTTTTAGCAAAAAACATAACTAATGTACACAAATAAGGAATAGTTGTACTAACCATACATGTTAACAGATTTTTATGGGGCCCCCAGGAACTTCTTGTGGATATTAACTAAATAAATGGCCAATTTAAAGATGATTATAAAAAAATATATAATGGTAGCGGTTCACGTTAACGATTTTTACCACTTGCCCAAAGGGCAAGTGACTTTCACATTTCATTTGCCCAGAAACAATTTTTACTTGCCCAGTATAATGTTTGATAAATATAGTTCCTAATATTCATTTTTGTATATATATCAATGAAACATGTTTGTTTTTTAAATGTTTTTTGTAATTCAGTATTTTTTAAGAAAATCGTCCGGTTTTTTCAAATCACGCGATAATGTGTACAAAACAACAAAAATAGCGCCGGCAGCGCTTCTTGGGCGTTTTCATCGAATGTCTGTGATTTTAAAGTAATTTTGAGTGATAAATATTTTTTTTTTTTTTTTTTGCGATCATTGAAATTCGTACTCTCCTGACAATAAAAACTACTTGCCCCGGGCGATCGGGCGATGGGTAACATCGAGCCCTGACTGGTGATGTTGAATTCTGGTATACAATAAAATAATACTAAAAATGATATAAATAAGCTTTAAATGTATGGAGGATAAAAAGTGCCAAAATTAAATAAATAAATACAGCATTAAATAAATAATTAAATGTGTCAATAATTAATTAAATGTGGAATTAAATAAATAAATGTGTCATTCATTAATTAAAACCACGTCACTAATATAAAGTGCCACAATTAAATAAATAAATACAGCGATAAACAATTAATTAAATGTGTAATTCATTAAATAAATAAGGAATTAAATATATAAATGTGTTGTTGATTTAATAAAATACGTCTTCATTTTATTAAAAATATATATATAATTATTTCAGTGTGCATTTAATTATTTCATGGTCCTGTGTCGCAGTGCATCGAAACCATTAAAAGAATCTGTCAAACTCACCCATCAAAGTTAGGGGGCGGGGTTAAAGCAAATCGAGTCTCTGTAATCGATTTGCTTCGCCTTAATGTGCAGGGTGACCAATCAGGTGTTAGATAACCGCCCCCTAACTTTGATGGGTGAGTTTGACAGATTCTTTTAATGGTTTCGATGCACTGCGACACAGGACCATGGAATAATTAAATGCACACTGAAATAATTAGATATATTTTTAATAAGATGAAAGCGTATTTTATTAAATTAATGACACATTTATATATTTAATTCCTTATTTATTTAATGAATTACACATTTAATTAATTGTTTATCGCTGTATTTATTTATTTAATTTCGGCACTTTTTATCCTCCATATAAATGAGGTAGATTTGTGATTTATTTGATCTCCATCCACTTCCCTGCAGTTGACTTTCCTTTGTTCATCTGTCATAAAAGTCTGGCTTTGGGGGGGGGGGGTGAGAACTTTCTTTTAAAACAAAGAGGAGGCCCACCAGGAGGAGTTTTGGAACCACCGGTTTAGAAGAATCTAATCTTTCTATATCATGATCATCCTCTTTGCCCCTTCTAATGTTCACTGTCTGAATCAGAAACACATCCGGTTCAAACTGGTCGTTTCTTCCCAGTTTAATTGTTTCTTTACTTTTTAAATGTTTCTCATTAGAGGAACAAAAAGGCTTTCTTTGTTTCCCACCGTGTTTGCAGAGCTGAGCTTCTGGAGGATCTGATTCCCTATAATTTACAGATTTCTGACTGTAATCAGCCCCAACAGAGCAGCTGCTTGTCTGGGACCATCCTGTGGGACAAGAGTCTCCCTCAGTATGAAGACAGACGGGAGGAGGGAAACAGAATCCGTTTTTACATGATTAAATGATTTTACCTCAAACAGAAGGTATCAGTATTTTACTGCTACTAAACCGATAAAATAGTGTTATAGGTTGGTTTTTATATGCAGTTTGAAACAAATATTGAGTAAACTCAATATCCATTCTGGTATAATTCAACAAAAAAATGCGGACCAACATAACCCTCATGGACAAAAGTTAAAGTTAAAAAAACTGGAATTAAAAAACAATCCACTGGACTTTGTTTCCGAGTTTGAAGACGTTTCTCTTCCCATCCAGGAAGGTTTTTCAATTCCAAATGTCTGGATTAGCGTTGAGTTCTAGGCTTTTATAGAGTAACCAACTCTACCGCTTCGTAATGGGAGTCGTTAAGGTCGTTATTGGCCTGCAATACCCAATACCTGTCCATTCTTCTAAAAAAAGGCAGTCGTTAAGGGTCATTGTTGGCCTGGTTGACCTGGCGAGATATTTTGTTCGCCTGATGTGGGTTCAGATGGTAGTGGGAAGGAATTGCAGGTATTGCAGGCCAATAATGACATCAACGACCCCTATTATAAACTGAGAAAGCCTCCTGGATGGGAAGCGAAACATCTTCAGACTTGGAAAACAATGTCCAGTGGGTTGATTTTTAACTTTTTTGGATTGACTTTGCCCTGGATGACTGAGAATCTCCACCAACAACCCTCATGGACAGTGTTCTAGGCCTATATTGGGGTCCATCTGATTTCATTCTCATATTAGCGGACTATGCAGTTCTGCCGGCTCATAGAACTAGGCTGGTCCAACATTGTTCCTTCGACCCATTGAGCTCCTCTTTCACAACCAGTTTAACCAGTTTGATTAGGCCTCGAGGTCAGCATTACCCAAACATTTCTGCTTCTGACCCATAAAATGATATCATAGTCGACTGATGACCCAAAGTATCGACTGCGTATCCAAACATTTCTACAAAGCCGATAAACTATGAGTACATTCATGTTATCAACAGCATCAAAATCCAAAGCAGTCGCTTCTGTCCGTAATTAAGTGATTTTACATTTTTTAGCACTTTTATGTAATCGTTTATTGTTTAGATTGATTTATTTCAGATTCGGGCCGTTTCTCAGTTCACAAAAACGCAAATAAAATATGTTCATGACAAGCCCTGCAGACGGACTAACGTTATCCCTGGCTGCTGTAGACGGGCTAACGTTATCCCTGGCTGCTGTAGACGGGCTAACGTTATCCCTGGCTGCTGTAGACGGGCTAACGTTATCCCTGGCTGCTGTAGACGGGCTAACGTTATCCCTGGCTGCTGTAGACGGGCTAACGTTATCCCTGGCTGCTGTAGACGGGCTAACGTTATCCCTGGCTGCTGTAGACGGGCTAACGTTATCCCTGGCTGCTGTAGACAGGCTAACGCTATCCCTGGCTGCTGTAGACGGGCTAACGTTAGCCCTGGCTGCGGTCAGCCTCCGAGCTCCGCTAGTTGCCACGGTCCTCTCAACATCGGAACTTTTTTTTAAATTTCGCACTGAATCAGCAAATGGGCCATATAGTGAAGCTTAAAGTATAACTTTCTCACCTCTAATGATCTTAAAACTTATTTTTATAGAACATTGGAAAAAGAGAATTTTGAGCTTCATACCAGCGGTGCTTGGTGAGACAGCTGTCAGTCTGGAGAACGCATAAATCTGCTCTGATGCATGCTGGGTAAATTCAATTAAGTTTATTTCTATAGCGCAAATTCACATCATGTCATCTCAGGTCACTTTCCAGTTCACCAGATCATCCAGTCAGATTGATTCAAAGTTTTCTATCTAAGGAAAACCAGCTGTTTGCATCGACTCATTGACTCTTCAGCAATCCCTCACACTAAGCATGCTTGTAGCGACAGTGGAGAGGAAAAACTCCCTTTGAACAGGAAGAAACCTCCAGCAGAACCAGGCTCAGTGTGAGCGGCCATCTGCTGAGGCCCACTGGGGTTCAAGGAGACAGAAGCAGACATAGAAAAAGAAGCATAGATACAAAAGGCAACTGTCAACCAGCTCCACAGGCGGCCCCGTCCAGGAAACACACAGCCAGGCAGACGAGCTCCGAGCCAGCTCCCATGTCAGAGGATGAAGAGAGCACATCCAGTTAGTCACAGTCAGAGAAACAGGACTACACTGGAAAACAGGCCAAGCTCCAACATCTAGAAACTCCAACAGAAGTTTGAGTTTATAGATGTAAATAGGGAGGGGACTTTTTGGGGACTTTTTCCGTTCTTGTTCTCTGTCTCGTGTTCTTGTGAATTGGAACAGTGTTGAGGCTGATGCAGATGATGTTTCACAAGCACACGAGAATGCACAAGTACACATATTAAGGAATGGCCTCTGTCTCTGTGATCAGGTCTCAAATGTTCTAGACCAGGGTTCCTCAACCCGCGGCTCCAAAGCCAATTTCGGCTCTTAATAATTTTAACAAAAGTCATTTTAACAACATTTGTGTAATGTTTTTAATTACGAGCTCCTGCACTGTGGCAACCATTAGTGGACGCATCTATGAAAAAACATCATTTTGTTTCGTCTTTGCAGTTGTGGATCCAGCCTCTAACCTCCGAGTCCTCGAGGTGGCTTCCAAGTCCATGAGGGTGACCTGGGATGCCTCAGTTGGTGACATTTCAGGCTACAGGGTTCAGATGATCCCAATGATGGCCGGCAGTAAGCAGCAGGACCTGTATGTTGATTCCTCCCAGACCTCGGTTGTGGTCAAAGACCTTTCTCCAGACACAGAGTACCAGGTCAATGTTTTCAGCTTGAAGGACCTGTTGTCCAGCGAGGCCGTGGTGGTCATGCAGAAAACGGAGCCACTTAAAGTTTCACTGGGTGAGTAAAACAAAATGTCTTTGTAACCTCGACACTCCTGATGCAAAAATTGATGGTATTGTTTTCGCTTCCAGAGTGCTCTCTGGGTGTGGATGTGCAGGCCGATGTGGTGCTTTTGGTGGATGGATCCTACAGCATTGGAAAGAAAAACTTTGCCAAAGTTAGAGCTTTCCTTGAAGTCCTGGTGAACACCTTTGACATCGGACCAAACAAGGTTCAGATTGCCTTGGTGCAGTACAGCAAGGACTCCTTTACAGAGTTCTACCTAAACACTCATCAAAACGTCAACGGCGTGGTCAAAGCTGTTAGATCTTTCCCATATCGAGGCGGCTCTACCAACACCGGCAGAGCCATGACCTACGTAAGGGAAGAGATCTTCCAGACCAACAGGGGCGCACGAGCCAACGTTCCCCGAGTCACCATCCTCATCACCGACGGAAAGTCGTCCGACGCTTTCAAAGAGCCGGCCACCAAGCTGAGGAATGCTGACGTGGAGATCTTTGCTGTGGGTGTTAAAGACGCCGTACGAAGTGAACTTGAAGCTATCGCTAATGAGCCTGCAGAGACTCATGTGTACACGGTGGAGGACTTTGACGCTTTCCAAAGAATTTCCAAGGAGCTGACACAGTCCATTTGCCTGAGGATCGAACAGGAACTCCGCAGCATCTACCAGAGACGTAAGTCCCGTTTATCCTCTACGCAGACGATGCTCTCATGTTTTCATCAGCATTGCTTCGACCAATTCAGTGGTTCTTTCTGATTCTTATTATTTTGGTATTCAAAAGGTTGAGAAAGCATGGAGTAGTCTGTTTAACTACCGATTTAAAGATAATGGTAGGCTGAGAATTCGGACAACAATGGCAGTTTCTCAATTCACTAGAACGCAAGTATGGAACCATCATCCGTCCACAGAACAAACTGGTCACAAACCTGACATTTATGAAGAAAGCTGTGGTCATACTGCAAAAAATGTAAATCTACATAAGTCGATTTTTCACAAAATAAGTGAATTTTTTCATGAATTCATTTTATTTAGTGGGGGAAAAATAATGAACACAGTCAGATAAACACATATCTAATGAACGTTTTGAAAAATAAAACTATTAAACCTCCATCAGATCCAGCGATACTTCACACATGGCTATGCAGAAAGAGGGCTGCTGCAGATGGGTAATGTTAGCCACGGCTGCTTCAGACGGTCTAACGTTAGCCCTGGCTGCTTCAGACGGTCTAACGTTAGCCCTGGCTGCTTCAGACGGGCTAACGTTAATGCCGGCTGCTTCAGACGGGCTAACGTTAATGCCGGCTGCTTCAGACGGGCTAACGTTAACCCTGGCTGCTTCAGACGGGCTAACGTTACCGCCGGCTGCTTTAGACGGGCTAACATTAACCACGGCTGCTTCAGGCGGGCTAATGTTAGCCCTGGCTGCTTCAGGCGGGCTAACATTAACCACGGCTGCTTCAGGCGGGCTAATGCTGCGTTCACACCGGGCGCAGCTGGCGCGACAGAAGCAGCGAGTTTACATGCAAAGTCAATGGTTGACGCGCGTCAAGGCGCAGCAAAATGTCCCGCGGCGCGTTTTGAGCAGCAGGCGCAGCGCGTCTGGCGCGTTTAAGCATCTGACGCGTGTGACACGTCGCAAACGCGCTGCTGCTAAAGATGGAAAAATTGAATTTTTGCTGCTCGACGCGCCGCGTCAACCAATTAGAGAAGCTGATCTAGGAGCTGGCTGGGAGAGAGACACATCGCTGATGACACAGACCGCTCTGATTACTCCTCTTAAACAGTTTATTAACGCATAATCAGTGGCGGCTGGTGAAAAATATTTTTGGTGGGGCTGATATAGCCTAGTGTATGTCTCCAACTAATCCGGAATAAGAATTCAAATAAACAATTGGACAATACATACAATTTAACAGTAATGATTTAATTTACTATATAATAACAGTAACAGTGATGATTTGGGTCACTGTGACGGGGTTCTTTGGCCTCCAAGAATCCAGGCTCAGTCGGGTTACCGGTGTTGGTGATTTATTGAGCTCAAAAACTCAAAACAGGGTGCAAAAGAAACTAAACATGTACAAGATACTCTGGGCTGAAGATGACAAGTCCCCATAGCATAAACACGTACACACCCACCCCCCCCGCACACCCACACACACACGGCTAACCACACTAAAATATTAAGTGTGCCCCTCAATACGCCAGCAGGTAACCAGGACAGCTTGTGTGTTTTAAGTTAATGGAGCTACTGGGCTCAGCGCGAGCGGATTGGTCCTCACAAACACAGTATAACAGGAATGTGTGTGTGGCGTGCAAAGTTAGAGGATGTGGATTCGTCACAGTCAAAATAACCATGACATGAATTTTTCATATCCTACAACAGGGATGTTCTTCTGGCAAACGGGTAGATAAATAAGGATCTCACCGAATTTGGTGGAAGCTGCATCTCGTTCGTTACGTTCGCCATCTTCTCTCTAATTGTCTGCACCTGCGCTTGGGTTCAGAAGCCTGTTAAAGCGCAGTATTTTCAGCGCCCCAAGACCATAAAGTTCTGAGACGCTGATTGGCCATTAAATTCACCTAGCAATAATACATGATTGACAGATTCTCTGCAAATGTGGGGCAGTCTGATCAGCGCCCCCAGAACAGAGACGGTAGGAGTCTGTCTGTGGAAATCCACAAATGAATGACAGTAGATAGGGAAATGTAGTTTATATAATTTGTTTTGCTTATAGGTACACACTCTAGAGAGTAAAACTGACATTTATGAGTTAATTTCTAAAAAATATATTTTACGTTTCTCTCTTCTTATCAGGGAGGGCGGTGCCCCAGCGCCCCCTATGGGCCGGCCGCCACTGCGCATAATTAACTTAAAATATATACATCTGCCGGCAGAATATGTTCGCTTTTATTATCCTGCTGCCTGCAGATCAGATTATTTAGATGAAAAACACCTACCAGCCGCTGCGGTAAACCGCGAGGAGGCGACCCGGCCAGAGGCTGCTGATGAAGGGATTCCTTCTGTCTGCGCACCGCTGGTATGTGGGGGTCTGAGCGGCTCCGACAGAAATAACATTGGGAGGCAGGATTGTAATCTGGATGAACTGACTGCACTGATTACGTTTTCAGGTGTATTTTCTCACTTAAAAACATATTAAAACTACTTTATTCCCACTGATCACAGCAAATATAGCTGCAAGGCAGAGAAAGGATAGTGAAGCTCCGCCCAACGCGCGTCAGACACACTTTTGCACCGCGCAGGCAGAGCAGCAAAGCTGCTTCAGCCGCGCGTCAGAACTAACTGGTACAAGCAGCAAAAATTAAGCAGCAGACGCGATTTTGCTGCTTTTGCTGCGTCCGGTGTGAACGTAGCATAACATTAACCCCGACTGCTTCTTACGGGCTAACATTAACCCTGGTCGCTTCAGACGGGCTAACGTTAATGCAGACTGCCTCAGATGGGCTAACGTTAGCCCCGGCTGTTGCAGACTTTTACATTTGTTAGATCTTTGATATAATTTTCAATTGTTTAGATTGATTTCTGTAGGGGACCCTGTGCCGTTTGATCAAGTGGGGTCATGACCCCGACTTTGGGAAATGGTCCTCTAGATTCTGGCCGTTCCTCAGTTAACAAGAACGCAAATACGGACTTATGTCCTCGCCAAGTATGTTCTTGAAAAGCACACAGGAAAGCTATGCACACAGCTATGCTGAGACAGGCCTGCTGCAGATAAGCTAATGTTAGCCTCTGGTTGTCCTCTAAACATCTGAACTTTTTCTTAAATTACGCACTAAATCAGTAAATGGGCCATGCAGTGAAGCTGAAAGTATAATGTTCTCCCTTAAATTATCTTAAAACGTACTTTTCTAGAACAACGGCAACAGAAAAGAGAACATTTACTTCAATACTCGGAGCTCTGTGAGCGCTAGCCTGGAAGCTGCTGCTGCTGCAGTGCATGCTGGGAAGGCTGTCAGTCTGGAGAACAGACAAGTCTGCTCTGATGCATGCTGGGTAAAGACGGTCTGCTGTTCTTGTGAATCGGAACAGTTCTGGGGCTGATGACGTTTCACGAGCACACAAGAACTCATAAGTACCCACACTGAGAAACGGCCAATCACTCTCTTTCCATCCATGATGGCAGAGTCCAACTGTTCTTCTCAGTTGATGCAGCCGACCTATTGCCACACAGAGACGCTAACTCTTCTCATCCTGATTGCTCCTGCATCCTTATATTTTATTGCACCCGTAGATTGTGCAGAAGTGTGCCGCCTGCATTTAACCCCTCCCTAAGGTTGCGGCGAGCAGCAGCCGGGCAGCATTCAGTGACCAAGGCGCTTGATCAGGGATAAACACCCTGCTCTAGAACTGCACCCCCTTCTCCGCTGAAAGGCTTTTCCAAAACACCTAAACGGATGGTTATAGATCCACCTGAAACTGATGTTAGTCATAGGTGAAAACAGATGTGGAACCATCACAACATCTGTTTCCCTGAAGATTTAGAAGCGGAGCGTGCAAAGGGAAAACATCTCCATGTGTTGCAGGGAAACGTGTGGCTTTTTATCACCCCTGCTGAGGAATGCAGGTAATGGAGCCAGAATTGTATGTTTGGAATCTTCTGGTCACAGAGGAACCAGGATAGCCTCCATTATTATTTGGTCTCCTGTTCAGCTAATTACTCAGATTTTGTGAGATGATGACATAATAGCAGAGGGGTGTTATGTGGGGCTGATGGTGTAATCTATAATTAAAGGTTACATTTTAAGTAACGTTTTCACTGGAATTCACAAGAGAATAGGGCTGCAACTAACCATCGATTAATCCGTTTATTATCACTTTGATTAATAATCGGATAGAATAGGTTCCTTAAAGAAGATCGTTTACAGGATCACTGCCAAAAACATCTAGAAATAAGTAAAAAATGTCTTAAATTAAGTGTATTTACCCTTAATTTGAGCAGGTAAATAAGATGATCTGCCAATGGAATGAGTATTTTTACTCTTAAAATAAGATAATTAGATAATATACACTTGAAATAAGACAAAGCAATTGTTTTTTTCTTATTTTACATGTAAATTGTCTTATTCTATTGGCAGAGTGTCTCACTTACCTCCTCAATTTAAGAAAAAATTCACTTAATTTAAGAAAAAATGACTTATTTAGATTTTCATTTTTTGCAGTGATCACACTAGAAAAAAAAAAATCGCAATTTTTTTCTTAAAATAAGTGCATTTGTTCTTGAATTAAGGAGGTAAAAGAGACATTTTTGTAAATGGAACAAGATAATTTACACTTAAAATAAGGAAACAAAATTGCAGTGACTTATTTCAAGTGCATATTCTCTAATTATCTTATTTTAAGAGTAAAAATACTCATTCCATTGGCAGATCATCTTATTTACCTTCTTAAAATAAGGATAAATACGTTTAATTTAAGAAATTTTTACTTATTTCTAGATGTTTTTGCAGTGCAAACCAGGTGAAACTAAATGAGTTCTCCATAAAGCATACTGACTGACGAAAAAGATTTTTATCTTAAATGCAAAATGTTTTATGCAATTTTTGCTATATTTAATACTCTAAGTGGGTCGCGTTGTCAGCTAAAGGCATGTTTTAATAATTATAATAATTGAACTTCACCTCTGCATTTAAGCTGCACTGGAAAAAATCAAAATCTAGATAAGTAATTTTTTCTTAAAATAAGTGCACTTCTTCTTAAATTGAGGAGATTAAAGAGACATTTTGCTTATGGAACAAGACAATTTAGATTTAAAATAAGAAAACACAATTGCATTCTCTTATTTTAAGGGTAAAAATACTCATTCCATTGGCATATTATCAAATTTACCTATTCAAATCAAGGGTAAATACACTTAATTTAGGAAATGTTTACTTATTTCTAGATCATTTTTGCAGTGTGGGAAGCAGTGCACTGGAAAAACCATCTAGAAATAAGTAAAAATCACTGAGATTAAGTGTATATATCCTTAATTTGAGTAGATAAACGAGACAACTTGCCAATGGAACAAGTATTTTTACTCTTAAAATAAGATAATTAGATAAACTGCACTTTAAAATAGACAATGCAATTGTGTTTTCTTATTTTAAGGGTAAATTGTCTTGTTCCATTGACAAAATGTCTCTTTTATCTCCTCAATTCAAGAACAAATGCACTTATTTTAAGAAAAAAATGACTTATCAAGATTTTTTTTTTTTTCCAGTGTGGGCTGCCATTGTGCGGCGCACGAGGAGCAGTCTGAGGTTTAAGTGCAATAAGATAAGAATAAAATGCAATACAGAATAAAATCTCTATTTTTTTTTTTCATTCTGTTGAGGTTTTCTATATTCTTTTTTTAAAACAATGATGTTTAGGCACTAAAGCATGAGGGGATTTAATATTTCTCTGGAGGATTTGAAGTAATCCCAACCGCCAAAACAATTAAATACAACAATAAACGGCTAGAACTCTACCAACCAGAACAGATCGGCATCACGCTCCCTTTCATGTCCCCCTTTTTTCTGCTAAACCCTCTGAATGTGTAAACCACATGTCCACCTTTTGATCTCTGCCGTCCAGGGAGAGTCCTGCATGTGGAAACAGTAAACTGGGTCAAAAAGCTGTTTTTCTTCTGTTAAAACCTGCCTGCAGCTGACTCCGTGTCACCATGATGACGGTCCTCTTCGCTAGAATAAAACCGTCGCTCACGGATCCCTAAACTCAACAAGACTTGGAAACATAAGTCTAGGATTATCAGACGCCACCAACCATACGGCCGATCGGTTGATGCAGGATCTGAAATGCTGCCAGAAACGTCTTCCAGGTCTAGCGGAGTTAAATATGACTCATAACGATTATATAATCCTTATATAATAATGGCTGCATGTCAGAGGATGGGGCGTTCCTCAGCAGCTGCCATCGTGTTGGCGAGATGATGGAGCTGTCACATCTCATAGGTCCTTCATCTTCATTAACCGACATGCGGGTCAACCTTTACCCCCTGATCTACCGTTTCCCTTTCAACACCGTCCTAAAAGGGATTTAAACCGCAGAGCTGCTGCTTGAATTATTTGTTTTTGTCTCCCATCAGGTCTGGAAAAAAAAGCAGCCTTGCAGCTATTAGAATAAGTGAATTATAGAGCGCTGTTATGTTTTCCAGATGAAAGGCAGAGGTGATGGATGGGGCCCAGTGCGTTCACTGAGTTCTGATGGATAGAAAACAGAAGGATAAACTGCAGCTTTTATTATCAGAGCCTAAAGGTTCGAACGGAGGGAAGTTCAGCTTTAACATGCCAGGACTATCAGGCCGTTTCTCTCTCTCTAGTTTCATTTTTCTAAATGTTTGAATAACGTCATTCTGAATACTAAAAAAACTGCTCCGTCTTTATTTCATAAGTTAAACCATCTGTGGCCCACAAGGTTATGAGAAAACCACCATTCAAACATCCAGGCCATTAGAAAACCCCAGAATGGGTGAAATTCAGCACCACATCCAAGGAGGAAGGTGTCTGCTTCGAACCAGGCAGAAATAAAAGGATAAGGCACAAGGAAGCAATAAAAATATGAAACGCTTTCCCCTTGTAAGCTACAAAAAAAGTGGCTGAGCTAAAGTATAGTTTTCCTGATTCAAACCAAGTTGCTTTGATGTCTGACCCAAGTTAATAGCTGGATTGGTTAACTTTTGCTTTTTAGCAGCTACTGGGTTAAACAAAGCCGAGCCGAGCGCCACAGGGTGTCAGGCTGATATAAACAGGTTCCTAAAAACAGGCCCGTCATTTTTTTTTATTCTAAGACATCATTCATAAAACGGAGAAAGAAATTTAGAGAAGGGTAGAATAAATTAACCTAAATGAAGCAGTGGAAATAAACAAAATGTTAACTGATCCCTTTTATGCCGAGGAATAAAAACAGGATGGAGAGCTACGCTGGACGCTGCCGTGATCTGATCTATTTCTGACAGAGAAAACCAACATGTCTGCTTAGTGCCTCTTAACAATAAGTTGGAAAAGAAGCTTTAATAAGTTGGGTTGAGGATCCGTGTGTTGCCCCCTGGCTGCAGTAGTGACTGATCTGACATTTTTGGACATCTTGTATTTTAAGATTATAATTTAGAAGATCCTGTTAAAGCTACCTGTATGTTCAACTATAAGTTACCTATAGTTCCCATAAAAGTTACTAGTAAGTTCCTGTAAAAATTACCTGTAACTTCCCATATAATTTACTAGCAGGTTACTGTAAAAGTTATCTGTAAGTTCCGATAGGAGTTCCTTCCAACTTTTGGTAAAACTTGCTGAAATTTTTTGTTAATTTACCTGTAAGTTCCCATAGATGTTACCAGTAAGTTGCTGTGAAAGTTACTAGTAAGTTCCTGTAAAGTTACCTATAAGTTCCAATGAAAGTTACCTGCAAGTTCCCTTGCAATTAACTACTAAGATTATGTAAGTGTCACCTGTAAGTTCCTGTGAAAGTTACCTGTAAGTTCCTGTAAAAGTTACTTGTAAGTTCCTGTAAAAGTTACTTGTAAGTTCCTGTAAAAGTTACTTGTAAGTTCCTGTAAAAGTTACCTGTAACTTCCCATAAAAGCTACTTGTAAGTTCCTGTGAAAGTTACCTGTAATTTCCCATAAAAGTTACTTGTAAGTTCCTGTGAAAGTTACCTGCAATTTACCTTACAATTTACTAGTGAGTTCCTGTAAAAGTTACCTGTAAGTTCCTGTAAAAGTTACTTGTAAGTTCCTGTAAAAGTTACCTGTAACTTCCCATAAAAGCTACTTGTAAGTTCCTGTGAAAGTTACCTGTAATTTCCCATAAAAGTTACTTGTAAGTTCCTGTGAAAGTTACCTGCAATTTACCTTACAATTTACTAGTGAGTTCCTGTAAAAGTTACCTGTAAGGTCCCATCAAAATTACAAGCAAGTTCCTGTAAAAGTTGCCTGTAACTTCCCATAAAATTTACTAGCAGGTTACTGTAAAAGTTATCTGTAAGTTCCGATAGGAGTTGCTTCCAACTTTTGGTAAAACTTGCTGAAATTTTTTGGTAATTTACCTGTAAGTTCCCGTAGACGTTACCAGTAAGTTGCTGTAAAAGTTACTAGTAAGTTCCTATGAAATTTACCTGTAAGTTAACTTACAATTAACTACTAAGTTCCTGTAAATCTCACCTGTAAGTTCCTGTGAAAGTTACCTGTAATTTCCCATACAATTTACTAGTGAGTTCCTGTAAATTTAACTTGTAAGTTCCCGTAAAAGATACTTGTAAGTTCCTGTAAATGTTACCTATAAGTTCCTGTAAAAGATACTTGTAAGTTCCTGTAAATGTTACCTATAAGTTCCCGTAAAAGATACTTGTAAGTTCCTGTAAATGTTACCTATAAGTTCCCGTAAAAGATACTTGTAAGTTCCTGTCAAAGTTACCTGTAAGTTCCCATAGAAGTTGCGTCCAACTTTTGGTCAAACTTGCCTTAATATTTTAGGTAGTTACATGTAAGTTGCAGAAAAAGTTACCAGTAACTTCCTGTTGAAGTTACATATAAGTTACTGTCAAAGTTACTAGTAAGTTACCTAAAAAGTTACCTGTAAGTTCCCATCAAGGTTACTAGTAAGTTACTGAAAAAGTTAGCTGTTAGTTATCAGAGAAGTTGCGTCCAACTTTTGGTAAACCTGCTTTAACGATTCCTTGAGTTACATGTAAGTTTCAGTAAAAGTTACCAGTAAGTTCCACTTAAGGCTACCCGTATGATGGACTGTTTATTTTATTTTCACTCAGAGGTGTCTGACGATCCGTTCTTCTTTTCAGAACTGATCCAACCCAGAGACCTGACCTGCTCCGATGTGGGATCCAGAAGCTTCCGAGCCTCCTGGGAAATAGACGCCAACAATGTGGAGTTCTTCACGGTTCAGTTTAAGCCGGAAGACGATGTCGACGGACACTACGTGTCCATGACCGTTCCCGGGAACACCCTCACCACAATCCTCCCCCGCCTCACCCCTGTGACCCGATACGAAGTCAGGGTGTCTGCTCAGTATGCCAAGGGGGAGAGTTTACCTCTGATCGGCTACGAGACAACGCTAGAAGGTAGGCATCCATTTTGGTTCCGAAACATCTCACTGATAATGATTGACAGAAAACCACAACAGAGGTCTTTGTTAGGCTTATTAAGGGAACAAACGTCTCTGAACCAACCGGATTTAAAAGTATTCACCCCCCCAGTGGCTGGTTGTTCCTCCCTCAGCAGCAGCAGCCGATACCCGGTCTGGAAGACTTTGGTCCTGATCTGGTTTAATGAGTTGATTTAGTTCCCAATGGAATGTTCTCCAGGCCATGACTCAGCATCTATGAGGCATTGATGTCAGGACTTTGACTAGGCCACTCTCAACATTTATTAGTCTGGATTGAATCATTAAACGGGGGGACTTGCTGTTCAGATCCGGAAATAATTGTGGGACCTTCAGCTTCAGTCCTCCTGAAGCAGCAAAGCAGCCCAGAGCATCACTCCACCACCACCGTGTTATGTCCTGGTTCTGAATTGCTGTTTTACTCCAGATGTGAATGAACTAAGACCTTCTAGAAAGACCCACTCCTTGGTTGACAGAACACGTTTAGGGTCATGAATGTGAGGAAGGGTCAGCAATGGTTCGGGTCAGTTTTTCCTAATGTTGATTTGTGACCTTTGACCTTATCTGAGGCAGTTAGGTCTGCAGGCCTGTTTTAGGACCTCCTGGATGTAATTCTAGAAGGTTCCATGTGTGGCTCACGGTTCTGTCCGAGGTTCTGCCGGGTCCACAGCTTTAGAAATGGTCTCATAACTTTTCCAGACTGATGGATGGAAATGATTTTGTTTTTCTATGGTTATTTTACGGGGCTTTGTTTCCAAGTTTGAAGACGTTTCTCTTCCATCCAGGAAGTTTTTTCAATTGAAAATGTAAGAAAAAGCGTTGAGTTCCAGGTTTTATAGAGCGGACCAAAAAAATAAAGCCTTGTTTTGGCTTAGGGGGGGTTGGGTTGTTTGTTAGCCTGCAATCTTACCTCTGTTTTTGACTGAGGGAAGAAGATTCTTAGGAACGTGCACAATATGCTGCTTACTGAGAGGATAAGACTCAGTTCCAATTGAAGGTCTCTCTCACAAAATAGATCAGACAATGCCCCCCCCTTTCAGAGACATAGACAGGTATGGGGCATTGCAGGCTAACTAAGAAGCCAAACGACCCCCATTCCAAAGGGGGGGACCCGTTCATCCGTTTCTATTTGCATGTTTTCTAAACTAAAACCAGGCTTTGTTGGGCTGCTGGATAAAACCTGGAACTAAATGCTATTTCTGACATTTTGAATAGAAAAATCTTCCTGGATGGAAGAGAAACGTCTTCAAACTTTGAAACAAAGTCCAGAGGATTGATTTTTAAACTTTTCTAGAACGACTCTGACCTGGACAACTGAGAATCTTCACCAGCGTATTTTTCTGTGGTTTTAATGTGTTTCTGGTTCAAATCCTTTGGCTGACTTCATGCTGTCAATCAGATATAGAAAAAACTGCTCAAATGATTAAATTTCAAATAATTTAACCCAGAACCTTTGCCTGAGTTCCCTCTGTGTCCTGGAAACCTCCTGGAACTGACTGGGTTCTGGAGGTTCTTCCCAGAGTAGACGGTTGGGCCAGAGTAGGGGCGGATTTAGGAAATTTGGGGCCCTAGTTAAAGACAGGCAGGGGGCCCTCTGAGCTGAGAAGACAACACATAGAACAGCCCCATTCTCCAGATGTGGAAATGTTAATAGAATAGACATCCATTATCTGTTCTAGGTTGTGTCCCTCTCTTCTTGTCCCTTTTCTTCTTGTTTTCCTCTCTATGTTTTGTACTCAGCTGACTTTTCATGCTGTCTCTAAAGGAATGAAAGATTTTTTCCAAGCACTAAGCTCACTTAGCTGATTGCTCCTTCCTGTGTTTCCAAAAAGGCCAAAGTAAATAACCCAGTCCTTCTTTTCACTGTAGACAAGCCATGATCTGCTTCTCTGTTCTCCATTTTTCATTTGGATGAAATAATAGCTGCATGAATCATGACAGCAGACAAGATAGAGGAGAGCAGGAGGCGGGGTTACCAATCTACTCGCTCTGGAGAGCAGAGTTCGCTGCTTTTAGATGTTGTCTCCAAAGTCTCCAGTAGCAGAAAAAAGTCTCTAGATTAGGCGCTAGGAGCTTTTTAGAAATCAAAGTGCTAGAGGGGTCTGAAAAGTGGCTAAATATAGCGACTAAAGCGCTAAGTTGGCAACACTGCTCTTTGCATGGTTTGTTTTCAAATGGTTTGCTGCTGTCTGTTTGGACCTTTCTGAACATGTGCAGCAAATGGACTGATCCAATATGGTGGACACTGAAGGGGGGGCAGAGACACACTTAATATTATCAGCGTTCTGATGGCATTTTAGCGAAAAACATAATTAATGTGCAGAAATAAGGAATAGTTGTATTAACTAAACATGGAAACAGAGTTTTATGGGGCCCCCAGGAAGTTGAGGCTTCCTAGTATTGCCTAATGGTAAATCCCCCCCCGGCCCAGAATCTCCGTTAACAAAGATCCCATCTCTGGTTCTGATCCTTTACTTTCAGGTCGCAGTAAAAACAAACTGCTCCTTTTAATCTTTGAAGCTGTAAATTCTCCCTGGCTTTAGAGGTCCGACTTCATTCCGACATCATGGAGCGCCGCAGTCCTGAGCCCGGTCGATGGCGTACTCCTGACCCGTGACGTTAGTCCGAGCTGCCACCCATAGAGCTCGCAGTCGGATCCGTCCCTCCTTTTAGGGGAAGGAATGAGAAGCAGACGGAGAACTGGCAGATCGCAGCAGGTCAGGATGTTCTCTGAGGTGATAAACGGTGAATTACAGCCGTTCCCTCTTCTAGGGAGTGACTCAATGCGCTCTGAAGACGTCCACATCCAGGCAGCTGGAGCCTATTCTGACGTCTCGGGGTTCTGTTGGTGCCGCCCGCTCCACCAGGTGATCCATGACAGGAAGCTGCCTCTCTGGGCGGATTTATGTGTTTACCGCCGTTGGTTTCTAACGCAGCCACGATGAAGCGCCGCAGCTCCATCTGAGCTCCAGTTATTTTCCATTACCTGTAGCGTGATGCGCATTAGCGTGCTTGTTCCAGTGGTGGGTCCAGGCGTCTGTCGCTGCGACCAACCTGCAGCAGAGGAAAAAAGCCGTCTATAAACAATCAGGCTGTAATCACCAGCAGTAAGTGTTAACAGCAGCCTGTAAAAACCAGATGACTCATTGATTTATTTAAACATTCTTAGTGGACGAGGAATCATCTTTCTTCCAGTAATCCTCATCCTGCTTGGTGCCCAGTATAATCACCAGCGCTGGTCTACAGGAGCAACTGGGAGTTAGGTTTTCCTGGGACAGGCAGTCAGGCTGCTTCCCATCCACTCTCTCTCCCAGTCAAGGACGCGCCGGATGATTAATGGGAAAACTTTCCGCTCTGATGCAGCGAAAAGCTTTTCTTACTGAGGCATCGTCCACAGGAGCTCCGCTTTCTGCTGCTGATGTAATGAAAGCAGGCAGTCATGAATACCGCTCTGACCAGAGGGGCCAAAACTGGTCTGGGTTTCCAGCTTCCTGACAGTTTTACACATTCATTATTACTGAGGTTTTATCGGCTGTTGCATTTATTCTTATCAAAGAATGAGTGAATTAATCTATGTCTATGTTCCTGTTTGTTTAGTTAGAAAATGTTTGAATTAGTAATTCAAGTAAAAACAAGCTGAAAACTTTCAGGTTTCCAAGCTGCTTCCTGAAATGTTCCTAGGCACGTAGAGAATGGAAGAAAAACTAGAAGAAGATAAGGCCAAATAATCCACAGAAGAAGAAGAAGAGAGAAACTTGGTCTGCCTGACAGCAGTCACTACCCGATCCGTACTGGAAGCACGATCCATACCGGAAGAAAGTTCTGTACCGGAGGCACGATCCTTACCTGAAGCACGATCCGTACCGGAAGCACGATCCTTACCTGAAGCACGATCCTTACCGGAAGCACAATCCTTACCGGAAGCACGATCCGTACCGGAAGCACGATCCTTACCTGAAGCACGATCCTTACCGGAAGCACGATCCTTACCTGAAGCACGATCCTTACCGGAAGCACGATCCTTACCGGAAGCATGATCTGTACCGGAAGCACGATCCTTACCGGAAGCACGATCCGTACCGGAAG
>NW_024039283.1:97500-205000 GCF_016077235.1 Cyprinodon tularosa | reverse complement strand
CTTTATTTATCGTTTGTATTTTATTTCCTAAAATCATTTGGTGAAATCTGAAATCTACTTCCTAAACGTCACGGAATCAAACCGGGTTTATCTGCTAATTCCAACAATACGGGATGCCGAATGTAAAACTATAGCTAAAAGCTTTTCACTGTCACATTGCAGCTATTTTAGGGCACTTTCTTTCACATTTAATGTCTTCCAGCTTATACCTACATCTAAATGTTCCTATACCTTTACAGAAATCTAAACATGTATTACATCTTAAATGTCTTAAATCTGTTGAAGATATTCCAACTAACCATCTCTGCTTAAAAGCTCAACACATGACCACATCCTCACCTAATTAACATATTTGCTGGAATATCAACGTAAGAAATACAGAATCAGCAACAAAAACCTCTAAATACATTTCAAACTACAAACAATCTAGTAAATCTAATAAAGTTGCTGTATTCTAGGTCTGCAACGAACAATTATTTTGCAAACCGCTTTTTTCAATTAATCAATTAATAATCAGATAAATTAGATTTTTTTAGATTTTTTAGAGAGGGGGAACCAGGAGGGTCCAGAGGCTGTCGGCAGGCTGAGGGCTTGGCGGAGGCAGAGCTTGGTTTGAGTGTTTGCAGATCACAGATTTGAGTTTCCCTTTCAGATTCTTCAGAGAGTGGACAGGCAGGTCTTTGACAGGTTAGATTCTCCAGGGTTCTTCAGAGATCAGTCTGACAGATTTCCAACAGAGAAACTCTTCAAGGTTTCAGGTTTCAGGCAGGTTCAACCTGGGAAGCAGAGAGGACAAAACAGATTAGGTTCAGGTTCAGGTTTTCTGGGAGTCAGAGATTCAGACAAGCAGGTTGGCTCAGGCTTGCTAACCATAACTGGCAAAACACTCTGGCGCCGGAGTGATGTCCTCTGCCTCCTTAAATACTGGTCTCCTGATGAGCAAACGAGCCGCAGGTGGTGCAGTCAGCTCCAGGAGACCTAGAACGCCCTCTGGTGGAGAAAAGTGGACAGACCTCCAGATCCCAACAACAAAAACATTTTTATATTTAATATTTACCATTTTGGTATAATTCCTGCTCTAAGTGGGTTGCTCTGTCAGCTAAAGGCATGTTTTAGAATCTCTATACTCCAGTCAACAATGAATTAGTTGACGGTTATTTGAATAATCAATTAATCCGATTAATTGTCTCAGCCCTACTGTATTCAATAATAATTCAACTTAAAGACAATTAGCAGAGGACACACAGTGGATGAGGCTGAGTTTGAATCAAATGCAGGGATCTGTTTTAGTCCAGCAATTGAAAAAAATAACTAACATTATGTCAAATATTATTAATAGATTCCTCTTATCAAACCGGAGGGGGTCAGTTGAAGCTAAACTTTGACTGCAGGCCCAGTTTTCTGCTGAATCTGACCATCTATCGGCGCTTTGAGGGAGGCAGGAGCTCAGAGCAGCGCTCACAGAAAAAAACAACAGTTGCTTTTTAAAAAAAATGGTTCAAAGTTTGGTCTAAAAATATAGTAACAAAACTAATAAGTTGGCAGCAGTTTGTAATCTGGGTCCTTCAATCGACCAAAATAACATCCCGCCATCTGTAACGCAAAAATCAGCATGTATAAAAATTAACTTAATGTTAAAGTGTGATGCAAACTTTTTAAATCGTCCATAAGAAGTTAAAAAGTATTAAAATCAATGTATCTATTACTGTTTTTGATTGAGGAAGGTCCTGAATGGTTTCAAACAGAAAGTGTACTTCCCTTCTTTGTGTGACGATAATATCAAACCCTTATTAAGGGTTTGTTAAACGTTAAAATGCTCAGTCACGGAGCTAGACGGCTTTTTTTTTCACTCCTTCAATCTTTGTAGAACGAAACGCTTTTTATTTTTAGATGATTTCTCTAGTGAGTCGTTGACGTCATCTAATTGTCGTTGGATGACTGTGTTCCTACCCAATCTGTGCCAGTAGAATGATCAATACCATCACCTAATTTCCTCACCTGCAACCACAAATACATCCGGGTCACCATCGATTTGACTTTTTATGAAAAAAGGACCAAAATCATTGATTTCAATCGCTAATTATAAAAATCCTATCAACTATATTGTGTAAAACATGTAAAACGAGACAGATGGACCCAGTGTTCAAGGCCAGTCAGACAATGGAGAGGGGGGCGGGGCACCGCCCAATCACTGACACTCCGGAGGGAGAAACAAAGGTAAGTGACCACCATCATCCGACAGGAGATGATTATCCGAGTGAGTCACTTACCTGGTTTAACAGTTCAGTCCATCCAAAGTGTCCCCGATGCAGCAACCCCATTGAGAGGCAGGAATCCGTTCCGGGTCAGTTCAGAACTGGACAGTTCCAAGATCCAGGGTTCCAGGAATCCTCGGAGCGTTTAGGCAGGTTCAGAGTTCTATGAGTCCAGCATCAAACTCAGACAGACACGCTCAGATGGAGACAGGAAGGCTCAGTGGTAGAAAGGAACATAGACAAGACATGGAACCAGAATAGATGCCGAACTTTAAACTGGTCTAAACCTTGGAGGCAGGCTTACGGGAATTAAAACTGACCTCCCCTGCGTTCTGAGCCAAAACCCTGAGGGCTCAGCGGAGAAGAGCCGGGAAACGACCAGGAGACAAACCCAAAACACTCTAAACCGGAGGTCTTCAACAGGGGGTCCGTGACCCCTAGGGGGTCCTCGGAGGTACTGCATGGGGGTCACGAAAGTTTTGGTTAATTAGACTTCTTTTTTTCCACTAATAGAAATGTCTTTAAATCCACATTAACATGAATTCATCACTCTGTAGTAAACAGATAAATGGGGCAGAAGATGTCTTTCACATATCAATGCCAGTGGCGGTTCTAGACCAAATGTATAAGGGGGCCAGGAGGGGGCCAGCGTGTTTTCATGGGGGCACAGAAAAGCATTAAATAAAAAACAGGGCAAGGGATTCAAATATATTAAGAGAGCTGCATGAAATGAAATTTCTATTCAATTAGGTTTAATTATTAAAATTCGATTTCTTGTTAGATCAATAGACATTCATAAGTTTGAAATTTTACATATTTTCGACTTAATTTGAGCTAAAATTACGGGTTTTTTTTTTTTCAAAAAATCTGAATTAGAACTCGAGAAAAATTGATAAATTCTGCAATAAAAATTAGAGTAATTTGTTTTGAAAATAACATTTAACAGATGAAAACTGGGATGCTATCTCAACACCACTGAAGCCATAACTTTATTGTTTTTAAATAATTACTAAAACAGAACTTGTATAGAAAAAAAAGATAGAAAAAAAATAGAAAATAGAAAAATAGATCCCAAGGGCCTATCAGTAATCATGTCTGCTCCAGCGCATATCATCATTAGAGTTTCTTTGAATATTATGTCTTCAGTACAGGGGCCATAACAGGGGCCAGGAGATGATCTACAGGGGCACTGGCCCTCGTTGGCCCCTGTCTAGAACCGCCCATGATCAATGCACACATTTAGCAACACACAGGAGCTCTTTCAAGCTGGGCACCGTTTCAGTCACAACACCTGTCCCATCAACCAGGAATCAGAAATACTTTAATAATCCCGGGGAGGGATTACTTTAGTTACATTACTCCATCTGTAATAGAATGACTGTAGGACCAGTTTGACCCACTGGCCTCAGTTTGAACCCACTGGCCTCAAACATGAAAGGAAACAAACATGAAAAACATTTAAAAAAAAACTAAGAATACTAACAAATAAACTAAGTAAAACACAAATAATGATTTGGCCCAGATAGCTGGAATGAACCTTATATATAGCAGAGGAAGCAGGTGAATAAGATGAATGATAATTAGAGAGCGGGGAGGGAACGGCAGGTGAATGAAGCTAACGGGGCTGCGGGAGAATAACGCATATTTATTGTGATTTAGATTTGTTTATAAGATGTCGGAGAAGCAACACAATAAAAAGAATTTAAACTCATTTATTCTCTCAGCAAAATCCCTATTAATATTTAACAAGATATAGTTTAGAATGCTTTAATAGTTTAAGGACAGAAATGGTTACTTTGGGTACCAAATTTGCAATATTTAATCATAACCAGGATGAATTTCTGGTTGAACGTGTGTAAATGTACAGACTGGGTAATGATATGCAGTAAGGAATGACTCTGAGACGTCTCTCTCACGGCCTGGCAGCATAGTTTCCATGCTTATTTTGGTTTATCTGACTCATCTATGAGAGCAAATAAAAAGCAATTTACCCGACAGGCAGACCTAAACTTAGCTGATTTCTATAAAGTAGAACATTTGCAGTGAAAAGGCCGCTTCACACTAGTTAACGTTAGATAATGTGCAATACTAACAAAGGTAATGAAGGCAAAGCTATAGTTTTAGCTTTTAGATGTGAAACTGATCTATTTTAGAATGAAATTTCTTACATTAAATAAGGAAGATTGAAGATCCACCCCTCTAATATGGTTTTACAAATATTTATATGGTCTCCATGTTTTGTCTTAATATAAAACGTGAAACAGCAACATTTAATCCTGGCAGCTCTATCTATATTTATTTAATCTAAGTGCAGAGAGGTTATTTACTAAAAATACTTGTCAGGAATGTTTTCCTCGGCTCATCTTAGACGCTTTAGTTTATGCTTTGAATCAGGGTCTGCTTTATTTCCTCCCCCTTCAAAGCTAAACTTTATGGGACACAGAGACGTCATGTTGTTTAACGCTGCAGAATATTAAAAGTCCTGTTGGGGATGCATGGTGTAATGATGCAATGTTTGTGTAGGGAGACGGTGTTGGAGTGGTGATACTGCAGTTGTGATGGTAGTCAGGGGCCGATTTACCATTAGGCAATACGAGGAATAAAACTGTATAGATGTACAGTTAATTCAACGATTTCTTATTTGTGTATAATTATGTTTTTCGCTAAAATGTAGGGATGCACGATATTGGGATTTTGGCCGATATCCGATATGCCGATATTTTAAAACTCATGTAGCCGATAACCGATATCGATACCGATGTTAAAGCTGGACAAAAATAAGTAGTCATTGAAAATAGCAGTTTTGTTATCCATTTCTGACACTTTGAAAAATAATATACTCAAATATATTTTCATATGCTGATATCAAATTGATTTTTAAAAACGCGGTATCGATCTATTTTACTTTCAAAATCTCGTGAAATTTCATCGTTCTGTTACAAACTCTCGTGATATTTCGCAAATTCTTGTGAGATTTTGTTAGTAAAATAGATCGATACCGCGTCAATATATCAACATATAAAAATATGGCAAAATTTCGTGAATTTTCGGGGGATTTCTTAGCATAACGATGACATATAGCAATATTTCATTAGTAAAAGAGATTGATATGGTGTTAGTAGTATTTTTTTATTTTTTTTAGACTTTAGAAACTCAGAAGCTGATCAAATATCGGGTTAAATATCGGTGGGGTGGCCGATGTCCGATATTCAGTTTTAAGGCCGATACCGATAGGGGGCCAATTATATCGTGCATCCATAATAAAATGCCATCAGAACGCTGATGATATTAAGTGTGTCTCAGCCCCCCCCCCTTCAGTGTCCACCACATTGGATCAGTCCATTTGCTGCACATGTTTCGAAAGGTCCAAACAGACAGCAGCAAACCATTTGAAAACAAACCATGCAAAGAGCAGTGTTGCCAACTTAGCGCTTTAGTCGCTATATTTAGCCACTTTTCAGACCCCTCTAGCACTTTGATTTCTAAAAAGCTCCTAGCGCCAAATCTAGAGACTTTTTTCTGCTGCTGGAGACTTTGGAGACAACATCTAAAAGCAGCGAACTCTGCTCTCCAGAGCGAGTAGATTGGTAACCCCGCCTCCTGCTCTCCTCTATCTTGTCTGCTGTCATGATTCATGCAAAAAATCTTTCATTCCTTTAGAGACAGCATGAAAAGTCAGCTGAGTACAAAACATAGAGAGGAAAACAAGAAGAAAAGGGACAAGAAGAGAGGGACACAACCTAGAACAGATAATGGATGTCTATTCTATTAACATTTCTCTATCTGGAGAATGGGGCTGTTTTTTTTGGTGTATTATTTTGTGGTTATGTTGTGTCTCTAGTGGTTTGGTTTTTGCATTGTCTCACATTTGGAGTAAAGGTGAATCTTTGTGACATAATGTTTGAGTAGCGACTTGGTGTTTGTGTAGCAATACTTTGTTTATGTTGTTAAGTGGTATTTGTGCACTAATATTGGTTGTAGTAAAGTGTGTTGATATAATGATACAGTGTGCGTGTCGCGACTTGAGATTTGTGTAATAACGCAGTTTAATAGTAGTGATGTGGTTGTAGTGACCTGGTGTGGGTGGGGTGATGATGCGGGTGTGGATACATTGACACATGTTGGAGTAGATCCGCACCTTAAAGGTTTTTCAGCCATACAATAAAAGGTTTAAAGCCTAATTCTCTGAGCAATAAAACCCTCCCAGAATGAATGAGGTAGTTAGAAAGTTTACTCAGGGACTATTAACTTTACGTGCATCACAGTTCCCCTGCAGAGCTTTTTAATCACCTTCAGATGCATCACAACACGTTCATTTAGCCTCGTCGGGCTTCAGCTGTTTCAGGGAAATGTTTTTAACATTCTTTTTTGAGGATTGCCCCCGGAAATTCTCCCAACGTGTGTCCGTTTGGATTTGGCTGAAGCTGCTGGTGAGGTATGGGGGTTATGTCAGATAAAGTTAGTTTACGTCGACTGTTTGACTTTGATGTTTACAATAAACAGATAAACGATGATATGTGGTGTTTCTGTCTCCAGCTTCTTCAGCTGCTGCCGTGACGGTGTCCGATGAGACGGAGCGAACCATGAGAGCTTCATGGACTCCAGCTCCAGGAGATGTGGTCAACTACCGTCTAAAGTACGTTCCTACTGATGGAGGCAAGGAGGTGGTCCTGAAGATCCCAGGAAGGACCACCTCTACCATCCTGAAGCGCCTGCAGCCTTTAACCTCCTACAGCATCACTGTTCTGCCCATCTACAAGCGCGGGGAAGGAAAACCAAGGCAAGGAGTAGGAACGACACGTACGTTGGTCCATGATTCAACCTGCACAGAGACATATTCATATGAGACACTTTAGAGACATAGCCACTTGAGACTCTATAAAGATATGTCCATCTCAGACACTGTAGAGACATGGACACACGAGACTATAAAGATATGTCCATCTCAGACACTTTAGAGACATAGCCACTTGAGACTCTATACAGATATGTCCATCTCAGACACTGTAGAGACATGTCACTGTAGAGCAATAGCCATATGAGACTCTATAAAGACATCTCCATCTTAAAAACTGTAGAAACTTGGACACATAAGACTCTATAAAGATATGTCCATCTCAGACACTGTTGGGACATCTTAGTGTAGAGACATGGCCATATGAGACTGAAAAAGCGAAGGCAAAAGTGAATAACCCAGACCTTTTGTTCCCTGTAGACAAGATATGTCCATATCAGACACTGTAGAGACATGGCCACATGAGACTCTATAAAGATATGTCCATCTCAGTTATTGTAGACATGGACACACGAGATTATAAAGATTTGTCCATCTCAGACACTGTAGAGACATGCCATATGAGACTCTATAAAGACATGTCCATCTTAAAAACTGTAGAAACATGGACACATAAGACTCTTAAAAGATATGTCCATCTCAGACAACACAGAGACATGGCCACATGAGACTATAAAGATATGTCCATATCAGACACTGTGGAGACATGGCCATATGAGACTATAAAGATATGTCCATCTCAGACACTGTAGAGACATAACCACATGAGACTCTATAAAGATATGTCCATCTCAGTTATTGTAGACATGGACACACGAGACTATAAAGATATGTCCATCTCAGACACTGTAGAGACATGGCCACATTAGACTCTATAAAGATATGTCCATCTTAAAAACTGTAGAAACATGGACACAAAAAACTCCTAAAAGATATGTCCATCTCAGACACTGTAGAGACATGGCCACACGAGACTCTATAAAGATATGTCCATCTCAGTTATTGTAGACATGGACACACGAGACTATAAAGATATGTCCATCTCAGACACTGTAGAGACATGGCCACATTAGACTCTATAAAGATATGTCCATCTTAAAAACTGTAGAAACATGGACACAAAAGACTCCTAAAAGATATGTCCATCTCAGACACTGTGGAGACATGGCCACACGAGACTCTATAAAGATATGTCCATCTCAGTTATTGTAGACATGGACACACGAGACTATAAAGATATGTCCATCTCAGACACTGTAGAGACATGCCATATGAGACTCTATAAAGACATGTCCATCTTAAAAACTGTAGAAACATGGACACATAAGACTCTTAAAAGATATGTCCATCTCAGACAACACAGAGACATGGCCACATGAGACTATAAAGATATGTCCATATCAGACACTGTGGAGACATGGCCATATGAGACTATAAAGATATGTCCATCTCAGACACTGTAGAGACATAACCACATGAGACTCTATAAAGATATGTCCATCTCAGTTATTGTAGACATGGACACACGAGACTATAAAGATATGTCCATCTCAGACACTGTAGAGACATGGCCACATTAGACTCTATAAAGATATGTCCATCTTAAAAACTGTAGAAACATGGACACAAAAAACTCCTAAAAGATATGTCCATCTCAGACACTGTGGAGACATGGCCACACGAGACTCTATAAAGATATGTCCATCTCAGTTATTGTAGACATGGACACACGAGACTATAAAGATATGTCCATCTCAGACACTGTAGAGACATGGCCACATTAGACTCTATAAAGATATGTCCATCTCAGTTATTGTAGACATGGACACACGAGACTATAAAGATATGTCCATCTCAGACACTGTAGAGACATGCCATATGAGACTCTATAAAGACATGTCCATCTTAAAAACTGTAGAAACATGGACACATAAGACTCTTAAAAGATATGTCCATCTCAGACAACACAGAGACATGGCCACATGAGACTATAAAGATACAGTATGTCCATATCAGACACTGTGGAGAGATGGCCATACGAGACTATAAAGATATGTCCATCTCAGACACTGTAGAGACATAACCAGATGAGACTCTATAAAGATATGTCCATCTCAGTTATTGTAGACATGGACACACGAGACTATAAAGATATGTCCATCTCAGACACTGTAGAGACATGGCCACATTAGACTCTATAAAGATATGTCCATCTTAAAAACTGTAGAAACATGGACACAAAAAACTCCTAAAAGATATGTCCATCTCAGACACTGTAGAGACATGGCCACACGAGACTCTATAAAGATATGTCCATCTCAGTTATTGTAGACATGGACACACGAGACTATAAAGATATGTCCATCTCAGACACTGTAGAGACATGGCCACATTAGACTCTATAAAGACATGTCCATCTCAGTTATTGTAGACATGGACACACGAGACTATAAAGATATGTCCATCTCAGACACTGTAGAGACATGGCCACATTAGACTCCATAAAGATATGTCCATCTTAAAAACTGTAGAAACATGGACACAAAAGACTCCTAAAAGATATGTCCATCTCAGACACTGTGGAGACATGGCCACACGAGACTCTATAAAGATATGTCCATCTCAGTTATTGTAGACATGGACACACGAGACTATAAAGATATGTCCATCTCAGACACTGTAGAGACATGGCCACATTAGACTCTATAAAGATATGTCCATCTTAAAAACTGTAGAAACATGGACACAAAAAACTCCTAAAAGATATGTCCATCTCAGACACTGTAGAGACATGGCCACACGAGACTCTATAAAGATATGTCCATCTCAGTTATTGTAGACATGGACACACGAGACTATAAAGATATGTCCATCTCAGACACTGTAGAGACATGGCCACATTAGACTCTATAAAGATATGTCCATCTCAGTTATTGTAGACATGGACACACGAGACTATAAAGATATGTCCATCTCAGACACTGTAGAGACATGGCCACATTAGACTCCATAAAGATATGTCCATCTTAAAAACTGTAGAAACATGGACACAAAAGACTCCTAAAAGATATGTCCATCTCAGACACTGTGGAGACATGGCCACACGAGACTCTATAAAGATATGTCCATCTCAGTTATTGTAGACATGGACACACGAGACTATAAAGATATGTCCATCTCAGACACTGTAGAGACATGCCATATGAGACTCTATAAAGACATGTCCATCTTAAAAACTGTAGAAACATGGACACATAAGACTCTTAAAAGATATGTCCATCTCAGACAACACAGAGACATGGCCACATGAGACTATAAAGATATGTCCATATCAGACACTGTGGAGACATGGCCATATGAGACTATAAAGATATGTCCATCTCAGACACTGTAGAGACATAACCACATGAGACTCTATAAAGATATGTCCAGCTCAGTTATTGTAGACATGGACACACGAGACTATAAAGATATGTCCATCTCAGACACTGTAGAGACATGGCCACATTAGACTCTATAAAGATATGTCCATCTTAAAAACTGTAGAAACATGGACACAAAAAACTCCTAAAAGATATGTCCATCTCAGACACTGTAGAGACATGGCCACACGAGACTCTATAAAGATATGTCCATCTCAGTTATTGTAGACATGAGACTATAAAGATATGTCCATCTCAGACACTGTAGAGACATGGCCACATTAGACTCTATAAAGATATGTCCATCTTAAAAACTGTAGAAACATGGACACAAAAGACTCCTAAAAGATATGTCCATCTCAGACACTGTGGAGACATGGCCACAGGAGACTCTATAAAGATATGTCCATCTCAGTTATTGTAGACATGGACACACGAGACTATAAAGATATGTCCATCTCAGACACTGTAGAGACATGCCATATGAGACTCTATAAAGACATGTCCATCTTAAAAACTGTAGAAACATGGACACATAAGACTCTTAAAAGATATGTCCATCTCAGACAACATAGAGACATGGCCACATGAGACTATAAAGATATGTCCATCTCAGACACTGTAGAGACATGGCCACATTAGACTCTATAAAGATACAGGTGCTGGTCATAAAATTAGAATATCATGAAAAAGTAGATTGATTTCAGTAATTCCATTTAAAAAGTGAAACTTGTATATTATATTCATACATTACATACAAACTCATATATTTCAGATGTTTATTTTGTTTAATTTTGATGATTACAAATGACAACAAATGAAAATCTCAAATTCATCATATCAGAAAATTAGAATATTGTGAAAAGGTTCAAAATTGATGGCCCCTGGTGCCACACTCTAATCAGCTAATTAACTCAAACCACCTGCAAAAGCCTTTAAATGGTCTTTCAGTCTAGTTCTATAGGCTACACAATCATGGGGAAGACTGCTGACTTGACAGTTGTCCAAAAGACGACCATCGACACCTTGCACAAGGAGGGCAAGACACAAAAGGTAATCGCTAAAGAGGCTGGCTATTCACAGAGCTCAGTGTCCAAGCACATTAATAGAGAGGCGAAGGGAAGGAAAAGATGTGGTCGAAAAAAGTGTACAAGCAAGAGAGATAACCGCACCCTGGAGAGGATTGTGAAACAAAACCCATTCAAAAATGTGGGGGAGATTCACAAAGAGTGGACTGCAGCTGGAGTGAGTGCTTCAAGAACCACCACACACAGACGTATGAAAGACATGGGTTTCTGCTGTCGCATTCCTTGTGTCAAGCCACTCTTGAACCACAGACAGCGTCAGAAGCGTCTAAAGAGAAACAGGACTGGACTGCTGGTGAGTGGTCCAAAGTCATGTTCTCTGATGAAAGTAAATTTTGCATTTCCTTTGGAAATCAAGGTCCCAGAGTCTGGAGGAAAAGAAGAGAGGCACTTCATCCACGTTGCTTGAAGTCCAGTGTAAAGTTTCCACAGTCAGTGATGGTTTGGGGTGCCATGTCATCTGCTGGTGTTGGTCCATTGTGTTTTCTGAGGTCCAGGGTCAACGCAGCCACATACCAGGAAGTTTTAGAGCACTTCATGCTTCCTGCAGCTGACCAACTTTTTGGAGATGCAGATTTCATTTTCCAACAGGACTTGGCACCTGCACACAGTGCCAAAGCTACCAGTACCTGGTTGAAGGACCATGGTATCCCTGTTCTTAATTGGCCAGCAAACTCTCCTGACCTTAACCCCATAGAAAATCTATGGGGTATTGTGAAGAAGAAGATGCAATACACCAGACCCAACAATTCAGAAGAGCTAAAAGCCACTATTAGAGCAACCTGGGCTATCATAACACCTGAGCAGTGCCACAGACTGATCGACTCCATGCCACGCCGCATTGCTGCAGTAATACAGGCCAAAGGAGGCCCAACTAAATACTGAGTGCTGTACATGCTCATACTTTTCATGTTCATACTTTTCAGTTGGCCAACATTTCTATAAATCCTTTGTTTTTATTGGTCTTCAGTAATATTCTAATTTTCTGATATGATGAATTTGAGATTTTCATTTGTTGTCATTTGTAATCATCAAAATTAAACAAAATAAACATCTGAGATATATGAGTTTGTATGTAATGTATGAATATAATATACAAGTTTCACTTTTTAAATGGAATTACTGAAATCAATCTACTTTTTCATGATATTCTAATTTTATGACCAGCACCTGTATGTCCATCTTAAAAACTGTAGAAACATGGACACAAAAAACTCCTAAGAGATATGTCCATCTCAGACACTGTAGAGACATGGCCACACGAGACTCTATAAAGATATGTCCATCTCAGTTATTGTAGACATGGACACACGAGACTATAAAAATATGTCCATCTCAGACACTGTAGAGACATGGCCACATTAGACTCTATAAAGATATGTCCATCTCAGTTATTGTAGACATGGACACACGAGACTATAAAGATATGTCCATCTCAGACACTGTAGAGACATGGCCACATTAGACTCTATAAAGATATGTCCATCTTAAAAACTGTAGAAACATGGACACAAAAGACTCCTAAAAGATATGTCCATCTCAGACACTGTGGAGACATGGCCACACGAGACTCTATAAAGATATGTCCATCTCAGTTATTGTAGACATGGACACACGAGACTATAAAGATATGTCCATCTCAGACACTGTAGAGACATGCCATATGAGACTCTATAAAGACATGTCCATCTTAAAAACTGTAGAAACATGGACACATAAGACTCTTAAAAGATATGTCCATCTCAGACAACATAGAGACATGGCCACATGAGACTCTATAAAGATATGTCCATCTTAAAAACTGTAGAAACATGGACACAAAAAACTCCTAAAAGATATGTCCATCTCAGACACTGTAGAGACATGGCCACACGAGACTCTATAAAGATATGTCCATCTCAGTTATTGTAGACATGGACACACGAGACTATAAAGATATGTCCATCTCAGACACTGTAGAGACATGGCCACATTAGACTCTATAAAGATATGTCCATCTCAGTTATTGTAGACATGGACACACGAGACTATAAAGATATGTCCATCTCAGACACTGTAGAGGCATGCCATATGAGACTCTATAAAGACATGTCCATCTTAAAAACTGTAGAAACATGGACACATAAGACTCTTAAAAGATATGTCCATCTCAGACAACATAGAGACATGGCCACATGAGACTATAAAGATATGTCCATATCAGACACTGTAGAGACATGGCCACATGAGACTCTATAAAGATATGTCCATCTCAGACAACATAGAGACATGGCCATATGAGACTATAAAGATATGTCCATCTTAAAAACTGTAGAAACATGGACACAAAAGACTCCTAAAAGATATGTCCATCTCAGACACTGTGGAGACATGGCCACATGAGACTCTATAAAGATATGTCCTTATCAGACACTGTGGAGACATGGCCACATGAGACTCTATAAAGATATGTCCTTATCAGACACTGTGGAGACATGGCCACACGAGACACTATAAAGATGAGTCCATCTCAGACACCGTAGAGACATGTCACTGTAGAGACATGTCACTGTAGAGACATGGCCATATGAGACTGAAAATGCGAAGGCAAAAGTGAATAACCCAGACCTTCTGTTCAATGTAGACTAGATATGTCCATCTTAGGCACTGTAGAGACATGGCCACATGAGACGCTATAAAGTTATGTCCATCTCAGACACAGTATACTAAAGAAACATGCCTATCTAAGACACTGTAGAGACATGGACACCAGATCAAACAACAGCAGACCTTCCTTAATGCCACCAAACATGTCTTAGTCAGCCAGGCTATTGGAGCCCAGGTTTTTCACTAATCCACTCTGAGTTCAAGGACTATTGTCTAACAACAACTGGTTTGAATGATCGTCACACCTCTACCAGCAGTTTTCCTCTGGATTGGTTTGTCCTTAGGTTTTTTTCTCTTTTCTTTCACTGTAGTGTCTATTTACAAGGCTCCAAGAAACCTGAAGACCTCAGATCCAACCAAGACCAGTTTTAGAGTCTCCTGGGATCATGCCCCTGGGAATGTTAGGGGCTATAAAGTGACCTTTCACCCTACAGAGAATGATGTGGACCTGGAGGAGCTCCTAGTCGGTCCATATGATAACACAGTGGTTCTGGAGGAGCTCAGGTGAGTTGCTAAACGCTTAAGCTCTGAGGATTTTATTTGTACACCCTTTACCACCACATCCTCATCTAGATCCCTCAACTTCTGCTTGGCAGAAGGAGCAGAGTTCATTTAGACTTGATGGTTCCCTGAGGAAGACCCAGTTCCTAATCATCAGCTTTGAAAGGAACCAGTTTGGAAGAGTGTTTAGGATCATTTAGACCTACCTTTAAACAGCCCCAGGGCACCATGGCACCGCCACCGTGCTTATTTTTCTTCGCCTTGTTTGATCTTCATCTCGTGTGGCCATCAAGACCTTCTCCGAAACACTTGATTTGTCCAAGTGGGCTGCAGATTTCAGGCAAACATGAGGGTTTGACAGCTTCTTTCTTGGTCAGCAATCTCTCAGTCCACGGTGAGGTTGAACCAGTCTCACCGTGGACGGCTACGGGGGGGAAGTTGATAGAATGCCGCCTACATTGGAATTCCAAATGTCTTCTGGAGCAATGTTCAACATATTCTCATTATCAGTTCGTATGAAACCGTACGAAAAGTTATGCACAGTATTTCGTACGTTTTGGATGTTTTTCCCCGAAAAAACAGATCAGTGCGCATGCGCTGGCAGACAGACGAAAAAAGCAGATCCGCGGACGGACGTAAAAATGGGAAAAACAGTGCAATAATCACTTCTTGATGTCTCTGACTACGTTGCTTGCTGTTTTGTATCTTAGGTTTAGGGTTAGGGTTCTATGTTATTGAAGGATAACGCAAGGATATCGCAAGACGTAAAAATACGACGAAAAAAACGTAAGAAATTACTGTGCATAACTTTTCGTACGATTTCGTACGAACTGATAATGAAAATACACTGCAATGTTTGATGGTCAGACGAGACAAAGGTCAGCTAGAAAGATGTTTTTATGAGTTTGGGATGGGCTTTCAAATTTACTCTAACAGTATGATGGTGGCAGAATTATTCTGTGGGCTGCTGTTCAGCTTCGCCTTAAATGACCAGTAAGATTTTTCTGATTTTCCGGCAGGGCAGGAACAAAGTACTCTGTTGCTGTTTTTGGGATGTTTGACGGAGGCATCAGCTCTCCTCTTGCCGGGGAGGAGAAGACGACACTAACGGACGAACTTCCCGAACCTCCGCCTCCGGATCTCTCTGGTAAAAACAGATTGATCTCACCTCTTACCGCTTCTTTTGAGCACTCCTGCAGAGCAGACGCTTCGTGCTTCACATGGTTTCTGTGCAGCAGCTGCTTAGATTTCCAAGTTTTGCTCCAGCCGCTGCCAGAAGCTGAGTTATTCGTTGTCGAGAGGAATTAATATCAGTGTCGTTTGGGGGATTGCTGATTGAAACTTGGCGCAGATGACCGTGATTAGAAAAAATTACTCTGGGCTGCTTGGCCTGGGCCTCCACACCTCCCTCCTTTCTGGAGTTTACTGCTAAAAAGTCCTTTAATAAACGTATTTGCTGGCCATCACCAGTCTGTCCCTAACTTTATCCTGATCTTTAGAGGAGTTGGAACAAACCTATACACCTCCATTAGCTCCCAGAAAGCAGCACCAACTTAGATCTGCCAGCGAAATGTTTCTTTAGTCTGAAAAAAAAAGAGATATTTCCAGATTTATGTTCCCTGAAGGGTGGAAAAAAATGAGCTTTGTTTGCAGTTAGAGTTTAATTTCATCCAGAAGGTGAGCTGCTGCACACAGATCTGCAGAATCGGAAAATGTTGCGCTTCCACATGTTCTGTCTTTAGGTAATGTCCACATCGTAGAGGGAAATGCAATCTGAACACCCGTCGCAGATGTTAAAAGCTGGTGGAGACATCTCCGGAAAACCTGCAGCCAAATGTGGTTTCTGCAGCTTTTTATGAGTGTATCAAAACTCATGACTCAGTTCTATTCAGTTTATTTCTATAACGCCAATTCACAACACGTCATCTTATGGCACTTTCCAGTTCACCAGATCATCCAGTCAGATTGATTCAAAGTTTTCTATCTAAGGAAAACCAGCTGATTGCATCGACTCATTGACTCTTCAGCAATCCCTCACACTAAGCATGCTTGTAGCGACAGTGGAGAGGAAAAACTCCCTTTAAACAGGAAGAAACCTCCAGCAGAACCAGGCTCAGTGTGAGCGGCCATCTGCTGAGGCCCACTGGGGTTCAAGGAGACAGAAGCAGACATAGAAAAAGAAGCATAGATACAAAAGGCAACTGTCAACCAGCTCCACAGGCGGCCCCGTCCAGGAAACACACAGCCAGGCAGACGAGCTCCGAGCCAGCTCCCATGTCAGAGGATGAAGAGAGCACATCCAGTTAGTCACAGTCAGAGAAACAGGACTACACTGGAAAACAGGCCAAGCTCCAACATCTAGAAACAAAGGTGTTGATGGCAGCAGCACAGCTGATATTTCTCTCCAGGATGGAGTCACAGCCAAACAGGAACAGACCAGATGAAGCTACTATGAGAAAAAGCAGAGAGAGCAGAACGTTAGAGATTGAACTAACAGATTCTGCAGAGTGGGAGAATAGAGATAGAATGAAGCAGAATGATGAAAAAGGGGTCCCTATGTCCTCCAGCAGTCTAAGCCTATAGCAGCAGAACTATAGAGATAGCTCAGGATAACCTGAGCCACTCTAACTAGAAGCTTTATCAAAAAGGAAAGTTTTAAGCCTAGCCTTAAAAGTAGACAGGGTGTCTGCCTCACAGACTAAAACTAGTAGAAATTCTAGGACTCCTCTTCCTTTTTTCGAGTTGTCCTTCTGGACAAAACATAAAAACATTTAAAGGTGTGAAAAGCTTTATGAGGGGGTGTGTTTACAAGCTTATTAAACATGTTACTCATAGAAACGTGTTGTTTAAAGCGACTGGTTGAAGGGATCCGTCTGTTAAATCCGAGGGTCCAAACCGAGCCTGAGAGAGCTCCCTCAGACGCATGGATCTGCTCCAAGTTTCTGTCAGAGGTTTTGCTGTTTGGCTTTTGGGGTTTGAGGCTGCAGCAGCCCGTTGGCCACCAGCAACAATAACAAGCAGAGCGGCTGATTTCTGCTGTGATTTGTGTCCCGCTGCCACCCCAGAGTCACACAGGGCTGGATGTTTATTGCTCTAACTCAGAAACGTTTAATCATCCGCAGGGGAAAGTGTTCTGCTTTCCGTCTTTCGTTCGGGGCTCGCGTTTAGCACCAAGCGTCTGTTTCTGCAGGATAATAGGAGAGAAGTGGATGTGTTTGTAATGACTGGGCATCCAGCGGGCGTGCCGTCCTGCAGACCAGGACGAGCAGATGTTTTTCACCCTCACAGGTGCCTGAAGGAGCGGTGAACTTCCAGCTTCTGACGGCTGCAGCAGGAGGAGGCAGCTGAACAGAGCAATGGGTTGGATGTGCAGCAGCGACAAGAGAAACAACAGCAGCTGTTATACGTTCTGTTATTAGCATGATCTGTAAAATGACTTGTTCTGGTCAAGAGATTCTCTTCTTCTTCTTCTTCCTCTCTGACACTTTCCTCCCACATGGAAAGAGCTGACTGAGTTGATACCGTGGATCTCACTGGTCTTCACACCACAGTTACCTGAACCCTTCATCTCCAACCTTTTAATGTGACATCATTCCCTTACAGTTAGCCAGACTAGCAAAACAAGAAACAAAAGCGACTTTAAGTAATCAAACCCTTATAATGATCCCTCGTCATGATTCAGTCTATAAAGGAATCCATGACTAGTTATACATCTTGGACTGGTCCCTACCCGATCTGTCCTGGAAGCAGGATTTATCCTGCGCATGCGCCATTAGCTCATGCGCGCATCCAGATATACATCTGGGTCGCCCTCCTTTTTATTTTGTTAAAAAAACCTAAATGACGTTTTTCCCTCCCCAAAAATAGTAAACGTACTAAAATATAATATTTTAAAGTTTAATAAAGTATTTCCCGAGAAAATAAATGCTATTAAATCCGTCTGATCCTACGCTAATTCCGGGAGCTAACTTTTTCGGCTTTGGATTTAAACATACATCTAGTGTTTTTGCATTTTATGTTTTTCTTTCATCTTATAGTGCATAATCTAAAGAAAGAAACAGCTAAAATGCAGATAAACATTGTTTAATCATATTTTGTCTGACTCCTCTGAGCACGTCCTGCTGCGCTGGAAGCTACAGCGTAAACAGGCTGTAGGCTAACATTAGCACTGCTGTTTTATGTTGTATTGTGTCTGATTTAGACAATGCCGCACTGCGTCACATCATCAGGTTTTTAATGAGCCTTTATACATCAGATATCTGAGAAAAAAAAAATATATATATTCTAGAGTTTACTATATTAGCTAAAGCTAACACCATTAGCAGAAGCTAACGGGAAATCAAAAGATCTGGACGTAGCATTACTCATTAAAATAGGCCAAGGGAGTTTCTCGATTTCATCCGCCATTGTACCGGGCAAATAAAGGATAGGGTAGCTCCGCCGAACGCACATCACACCCACTTTTTTACGCATAGCTAGAGCAGCGAAGATGCTTCAGCTGCGCGTCAGAACTATAAGCGTAGCACGCGCATGCGTGTTTTTGCTGAACGTAGCGTTACCTTGACCGCACAGAAATAAACGTTATGGCTAAACCTCTTAAAACCAAAGAAAAACTTTGGGTTTGCAGCCAGATTAAAGAGGTTTCTGTCAAAGTGGAAGATAAGAGATCTGAAGAACCACAACATAAAGAAGAAAATGCTGAGAATCAATCAGAAGCTTCATGGGGAGTAGACACCAACGCAGCATCAGGATCTTTATTAAATGGGAAGAATGTCACATTAAAGTTGCAGGAAAGGTCTTCGTAATCTGCTTTCTGAACAGAAACCTGACATGTTATCAGAGGGGTGTGGACCTTTGAGATCCAACGTAACTGTTGCCATTGTTGAACCTTAACGTCTTGGCGCCCCCCCCCCCGTCTCTCTGCAGACATTCAGTGCAGGACCTCAGCCAAGGCCGACATGGTGCTGCTGGTGGACGGCTCCTGGAGCATCGGCCGCATCAACTTCAAAACCATCCGTAACTTCATCGCCCGCATGGTTGGCGTGTTTGACATCGGCCCCGACAAGGTGCAGATCGGTGAGCCTCTTCCGCCGCCACCCCCGCCTCTAATATGAACGGAGAAACGAACATCAAAGGTCTGCGGTTCAGACTGTAGATGTTCTCCAACACTGAGAAGATCCCCGTTAGACGGCAGCTTGTTCTTTATTAAACATCCAGTCGAGTTTTGACCAACTATCTGGTCACATGGTTCATAAAGATGGAGGCAACACCTTCCACCGTCTAACCGTTCAACCTCTCTGGTCCTAAATGGGCTCCAGGAACCTGGTAGATCTCACCTTTCATTCAAAATGGATTTTTTGTTATTTTCCTGCAGCTTTGGCTCAGTACAGCGGAGACCCGAGGACCGAGTGGCACCTGAACACCCACTCCACCAGAGACGCGCTGCTGAATGCCGTCAACAACCTTCCATATAAGGGAGGAAACACCATGACAGGTGAGTCTGTGGGAGGGGCTTGGCGTTCAGAGTGTTTCCAGTTTAAACCGTGTCTGATCTGCGGCTCCTGGTTTGAGTTGATATTTAAAAGCTTCAACAGGAAATAAACATTTCTGATAGTTCTGTAAATACAGTCAATTATATGCCCATATATGGACATGCTTCCTGTTAAAGGCTCCTTTTAAATTTAAAAGGAGTTAAACACAAGAATCGGAAAGGTACGGAAGAGGATTAGGGCCACTGTGTTTTTACTTCTTCCAGCAGGTTTTATTTTCATTTACTTGTTTTCTTGTTAAGCAGCTATCTCCTCCTCTTTTCTTTGAACAGGAATGGCTCTCAAATACATCCTACAGAACAACTTTCAGGCGTCTAAGGGGATGCGACCCGACGCCAGGAAGATCGGGGTCCTGATCACGGACGGAAAGTCTCAGGACGAAATCATCCAGAACTCCCAGGTCCTGAGGGACAGCGGCATCGAGCTCTACGCCGTCGGTGAGCCGAGGCATCCCGGTTTTGTTAATACGTTTTAAAAGGAACGGCTCTGACTGCACGTCTTCCCCTCAGGTGTGAAGAACGCCGACGAGAACGAGCTGAGGTCCATCGCTTCAGACCCCGATGAGATTCACATGTACAACGTGGGAGATTTCAAGTTCCTGGTGGACATCGTGGACGAACTCTCCAACAACCTGTGCAACAGCGTCAAAGGTGGTTCAGGTAGGAGCGGACCGACCGAGATGCTCAACAGTTCGGAGGTCACAGACTTTGAAGGGATTCATGTTGTTAATGTAAAAATAGCCAGACATTTAGAATCTGTTTGGGAGTCAGTTGGACCCATTTTGTATCTATGCTTCTTTTTCTATGTCTGCTTCTGTCTCCTTGAACCCCAGTCGGCCTCAGCAGATGGCCGCTCACACTGAGCCTGGTTCTGCTGGAGGTTTCTTCCTGTTCAAAGGGAGTTTTCCTCTCCACTGTTGCCGCAAACATGCTTAGTGTGAGGGATTGCTGAAGAATGACCTATAATATGCAAGCAAAGGTCGTTGCTGCAGGATCATCCAGAGGGAGCATGTCTTGCAAGTCAATGACTGGAAGCAATCAGCTGGTTTTCACTGGAAAGACGATATAGAAATGAGTAAAACTGTCTTAAATTACGTGTATTTACCCTTAATTTGAGTAGGTAAATGAGATAGTTTGCCAATGGAATGAGTATTTTTACTCTTAAAATAAGATAATTAGATAACATGCAATTGAAATAAGACAATGCAATTGTGTTTTCTTATTTAAAATGTAAATTGTCTTGTTTCATTGGCGAAACGTCTCTTTTTCCTCCTCAATCCAAGAACAAATGCACTTATTTTAAGAAATAATGACTGATCTAGATTTCGATTTTTCCCAGAGTCATGTCTCTGTAAAGTTCCTGAAATGACGTGTTGTGAATCGGCGCTATAGAAAAAAACTGAATTGAAATGAATTGGGGTGAGACAGCTTAGCAAAGCGCATTTTATACAATTAACTTTTTAAATAATCAGGACTAAATATTTCTGACTGCAGCTGCTTCAAATAAATGAAGTAGATTTTCTTACGTGTAAGCGACACAACAGAACCGCTTAATATAAACAACAGATTTTTGGAGATTCTTGCAAACTTCTATGCCAGGGTACATAAAATGGTACGGACAGAGATGCGCAGAAAAAACTTGAAGACGAGACGTAGACTCACATCTTAAGCACAGACTGAAAGCAAAGCTGATTGTTTTTCAAAAGAGAAACAGAAACAGAGTAGAGTTAAAACAGAAATGTATTAATTGGCAGCTGAGGTAGAATACTACCCTAATGGACTGGAACAAAAAAAATGAACATTAGGCAGGAATTATGTAATGAGTATGAGAAATGTAGGCATACGTTTCGCTTTCAAGGCTACGTGCTACTAGCCTCGTGAGACCATCCTGATCTCGCTAATCAGTCTGGAGACTCTCCGTTAAAGAAAATTTGGAGCCGTTCACCAAACGAACGTCCAATCAGCGTTGGCTTTGAGGCGGGTTGAGGTGTGACGCAACGAGAAGCGCGACAGTTCAGTCTAAAGAACATGGCGGCTTCAGCGGATGAAACTAGCGTTAGCGTGGCTATCGAGCAAGTTTTATGGGAATTACAGAGTATTTCTTCACTGAAAGAAGAGCAAAACACTGATCTGGAGGCTTTTCTCAGAGGAAAAGATGTTTTTGCTCTTCTCCCGACTGGTTTCGGCAAGAGTTTGATCTATCAATTGGCTCCTCTTCATCGTCGCTCTGTTAGTACATCATATGCTTCGTTGATCTGATTGGTTTATTTGGCCCGTCTATCACCAACATAGGCCAATCAGCTAACCGGTATTTTCGCCCCTTCCCAAAATTACTTCAACGGAAGGTTTCCAGATGGATATGCGGAGCAAATCCATCTGGTGGAGTCAGGTTAACATGCTACTCCTCCTTCACTGGAAAAAAATCAAAATCTAGATAAGTTGTTTTTTCTTATTATAAGTGTATTTGTTCTTGGATTTAGTAGGTAAAAGAGACATTTTGCCAAAGGGAAACAAGACAATTTACAGTTACAATAAGAAAACACAATTGCATTGTCTTATTTCAAGTGCATTTTATCTAAATTTCTTATTTTAAGAGCAAAAATACTCATTCCATTGGCTAACTATCTAATTTACCTACTCAAATTAAGCGTAAATACACTTAATTTAAGACATTTCTACTTATTTTTAGATCCGTTTTCCAGTGTTCACCTCCCTCTGACATTTTATCAATACAGCCAATGGAGCTCTAGCTAGCTAAATCTAACACTTTCCTATCCTCTAGGTCTTACTTTGGGGTTTTAAAAATATATGTGGAACTGATGACCCGTTTTAGGGTTTATTGTAATAAGCTCAGGTCAAGACAGACAGTGGAATATTTAAAAAGGCGTTTATTGAATAAAAACAGAGCGGGCTGCGGCCTGGGGAGTCTGATGCAGGAACGTCTATTGGAGAGAAACTAGCCTGGGTGCCATTCTGAACTTAGTCCCGCCCACAAGGTTTGAGGTCGGGAAGTTCGGTCTGGCATTGTTCAATAGTAGCGCGAGTATGATCGCACAATATCTGGAGGGGCCAATCAAATTGTCAGGGCGGGCTTTATACGATGATGGACAGATGATCAACAGTAACGTAATCAACCACGTGACCAAAGCGCGCTTGGGTGACAACAACAATGGCTGCCGCTGGAGAGTTGAGGTGAGTAGATTCTGCTATTAGGTCTGTTCTAGAAGATATCGACAGCAAATTAATTTTAAAAGAGGAACAGAGAAACGCGATCAAGGCATTTTTTGAAAAGAAAGATGTTTTTGGCGTCCTTCCTACGGGATTCTGCAAAAGTTTAATTTATCAGCTGGCTCCCCCTCATACGTCACGCACTCCGTTGCTCTTATTGGTTGTAGGTCTATCCAATTGAGTGTAGAGGCATTTTTTTCCTGGTTCGTTCAAAACACGCCCCATAATCACATCTCTATGGAGCAGTATCAGACTCATTCTGACTAGAATTGAGTCGGACTACGTCAGGCTAGAGAGAAAAAGGTTAATGACTGCAAAAATCACACAGAGGATGATTATGAACGCCAGAGTCACTAACCTGGTTTGACAGTTCGGTCCGTGCTCTAAGAACGAGTATAATATCAGCTGGACAAGTGCCTTGCGGCAGAAAGCCCCTGCGTCAGAAGATCAGATACGAGCTGACGAAGGATGACAAGATAATCCACAGGGTGAAGTCAAGACGCATATCTAGGTTCAGTAACAGAAGAATCCAACAGGAGTCCGAAGACAGGCCAGGCAAACTAATCGGACGCGGGCAGTCAGGCTCAAAGGTCCAAATACAGAAACAGATCAGGACCAGACAATCGGAATACGATAGCAACGCTAGGGAACTCTCAACACTAAAGGCTCAAGAATAATCTGGCACCGATGGCTGGGACACGGGGAGCTTAAATAGGAAACCGGAACAGGTGGATCTGATGAGGAACAGGGGAGAGCTAGACAGGTGAAGGAAATTAGCAATCAAGCTAGCCATCAGCAACAAAATCATGATACAGTATGTAGTTTGAATCTGGGAAAATTAAGAGGGGCTTTCATCTCAGAGGGAATAGCTCCTCCTTCCAGGTTTCAGAATGTCTTTCTAGTTCATTCATCTATGGTACAAGATCTGAACCGGCCCGTCTTATTCTGGGTTTCAGAGGCTGAGATAGGCCCGCCCACCAACCTGGTGACATCAGAAGTGACCCACTACTCCTTCAGAGCCACCTGGACCCCTCCGGGAATTCCTGTGGACCTGTACCGGGTCACGTACATGATGGCGGCTGGAGGACCCACCCTAGAGGTGAGTTAAAGGTTGACCCGTTACTCTGTGTGGTGCTGGTCCAGTTTAATCCTGGAGCAGCTGTAAGAATGAGAAAAGACGCGACGTCAGAGTTCAGCTTGCTTACGCTACAGTTAATCCATCCAACAGTGTTTTTCCCAAAAAGGGATTACCTTCCATGCTCAAAATAGTAACGCGAAAGTTCCAGAAAGCACCTCCATAATTCTGGAACTGAGACAAGAAAGTTTTAGACAGTTTCTAAAATTATGTTAAAATTTCCAAAAAAAAACAAAATATCCAGAAAATACATTGATGTAAGAGGTTTTAAGGAAAGTAATCTTAGAATTACAGATATGAAATTTGCCCTTAAGTTCTAGAAAGTACCAGAAGGCATTAATTGCAGGAAAAATATAGAACTTAAGACTGGAATTAATGTCTAGAATTTGCCATGATTGAGGTTGAGGTTTTAGAAAGTAACCCCAGAATTTTATAGTTACAAGAAGTTTTAAGAAGTTCCCTGAAGAGAGGCTGGAAGTTTCAAATAATAATCTTGCCCTTAAGTTCTAGAAAGTACCCGAAGGCATTAATTGCAGGAAAAATATAGAACTTAAGACTGAAATTAATGTCAAGAATTTGCCATTATTTGCTAGAGGTTCTAAAAAGTAACCCCAGAATTTTATAGTTACAAGAAGTTTTAAGTTCCCTGAAAAGAGGCTGGAAGTTTGAAATTATAATCTTGCCCTTAAGTTCTAGAAAGTACCAGAAGGCATTAATTGCGGGAAAAATATAGAACTTAAGACTGAAATTAATGTCTAGAATTTGCCATGATTACCTAGATGTTCTAGAAAGTAACCCCAGAATTTTATAGTTACAGGAAAATTAAGAAGTTCCCTGAAAAGAGGCTGGAAGTTTCAAATAATTATCTTGCCCTTAAGTTCTAGAAAGTATCAAAAGGCATTAATTGCGGGAAAAATATAGAACTTAAGACTGAAATGAATGTCTAGAATTTGCCATGATTACCTAGAGGTTCTAGAAAGTAACCCCAGAATTTTATAGTTACAGGAAAATTAAGAAGTTCCCTGAAAAGAGGCTGGAAGTTTCAAATAATTATCTTGCCCTTAAGTTCTAGAAAGTACCAAAAGGCATTAATTGCGGGAAAAATATAGAACTGAAATAGACTGAAATTAATGTCAAGAATTTGCCATTATTTGCTAGAGGTTCTAGAAAGTAACCCCAGAATTTTATAGTTACAAGAAGTTTTAAGAAGTTCCCTGAAAAGAGGCTGGAAGTTTTAAATTGTAATCTTGCCCTTAAGTTCTAGAAAGTACCAGAAGGCATTAATTGCGTGAAAAATATAGAACTTAAGACTGAAATTAATGTCTAGAATTTGCCATGATTAGCTAGAGGTCCTAGAAAGTAACCCCAGAATTTTATAGTTACAAGAAGTATCAAGAAGTTCCCTGAAGAGAAGCTGCAAGTTTCAAATAATTATCTTGCCCTTAAGTTCTAGAAAGTACCAGAATGTGTGACTTGTGGAATAAGTGTTACAGGAATTTAATTAGAAAGAAAAAGGAATCAACCTCTAAAATTCACCACAATGACTTACGATTCTAGAAAGTTCCTTCGAAATTCTGCCACTGAGGTCTATAAGTTCTAGACAGCTACAGGAATTATTCTGAAAGTTTTAGAAAGTACGTTCTCAGAAAACATGTCCTCAGTTAGGAAACTTTTGAGGAAAGTAACCTGAGGATTCAGACTGTAAACTTGCCCAGTAAGTTTAAGAAGTTCCAGAAGGTGTAAATTGTGAGAAAGTATTAAAGGAATTTAAATAGGAAAATTCTAGATTTTACCTTTAAAAATCGTCAGTTTACTGAAAATTCCAGACAGTGCCATTTTCATACGTTTTAGAATATTCCTCAAAATTACTTTCAGATAGGAATGTTGTAAATTTTGCAAGCTTTTGGGAAAATGTTGTCAAAATGCTGAAAATGAAGCGGTAAGACCTGAAGGACTAAATACTCTTCAGGTCTGGGAATTGAGTTTCCATGAGGTTTATAAAGCTACAGATGAAGTTTAGAAACAGACCATCTAAGTTCCAGGAAAGTACCCTGGGATTCTGACTTCTGTCTTGTGATTGATCTTAAGTTTTTAACCTGCCAAGTTTTTTTTAGAATTTTAACATTACAATTTATATTTTTCCAAGCACACAAAAGTTTAAAGCAAAGTTTAGTTTGAAAAGAATTTGCAGGAAGGATCGAAAAGCATGTTAACACGGTAATGTAGGCTTGAGTTCATTATCTGACGCATGCAGATACACACCAGGAACCTGGAAACTTAAAAAATACTGAATTACAAAAAACATTTAGAAAACAAACATGTTTCATTGATATATATACAAAAATGAATATTAGGAACTATATTTATCAAACATTATTCTGGGCAAGTAAAAATTGTTTCTGGGCAACTGAAATGTGAAAGTCACTTGCCCAAAGTGGCATCTTAGATGTTCTGTAGCATCTAACGTTTGATATATTAATGTATCTCTCAAACTTTATTTCAGAACTGCCTGGTATATCGTTTATTTTTGTTTGTTCAAAGTTGTTAGATTTAATTTACTTGACTTTGTATATTTTGTCTATAATTTTGTACACACAAAAAATAATTGTGAGTGGCGGTAGTAACATTGGACGCTCCCTGAAAGTAACTACCATGATATTGTAATGGTCTCACGAAATAAAAATTAAAAAAATGTCAAAAAAAAAGAATTTTTTTTATTTTTTTATTTATGTTTATTTGCTTTTTAAAAAAACATGAACAAGAACACACATTGCTAAACATTCCTTGGCACATAGAGATTATGTAACAGTGCATGACGGAGAGCAAGTAAAAGAAAATCCAGCATCCATGGAGCTGACTGATACAGAATGTAAAATGGACAGTTTTCTTCTACCAGTCAAATGGTCAGAAAAAGGTTTCACAAGACATTTTTCTGACATAAGTAAAAACTCTTCCTCAACAATCAAGATAAAATGAGCTCAGATCTGATTTGAATCAACTTTCATCACGAACAGGTGGAGCTGCGCTGATTGCAAACGTGAACGTTTCTCATATTCTGATTGTTCTGCTTGTTGGTGTTCAGATGTTCCAGCACCATGCATGGCAGGGATGCATAGATGTTTGCTTCTCATGCGTTTTAATCATCCGCTGATGACGGTCGGTCCACGCCGTCTCTGGGAACAGATCAAACAGTCAGCTCCAGTTTTCCAAGTGGAACCAGAAACCTCCAGTGTCTGTTTTCTCTCTCTGGCCCAGATGTGAATCTGAGGCTGAAATCTTCAGATATATAAAAGCTTTTCTGACTAGAGATCAACCCTCATCAGGCACCTCAAATCCAATTGTCTGACCTTTTAATTTTACTGTGGTAACCAGTCTGCCCCCTTTCAGGTACTGGTCGACGGGGAGGTCAACACCGTCGTACTGGAAAACCTGAACCCGCTGACGGAGTACGTGGTCAATGTTTTTGCCGTGGTGGATGAGGTCAGCACCGAGCCTCTGAGGGGAACCGAGACCACCTGTGAGTGTCCCCCCCTCCTCTTCCTCAGACTGATGCAGCAGTCAGATTAATTAAAACCATCAGAAGCAGCTCCTTTCATTTGCTCATTTCTTTCTTCTGTTATCCTCATTTCCAAATTTCATCTAACTTTACCGAGAAGGTTTCAGTTAACAGATGGAAAGAATGGTTGAAGTTGGGTGGAGGTTTGACAGGAGGTGGCTACTTGCAGATTTAATAACAAAAAGGGAAAAAGAAGCAAAATTCAAAAGCATAAATCCCAAAAAATCCACAAAAACTGCGAACCAGGAATACTCACAATAAGGGGGCAATCAGCAGATTGGGATCAGATTGGGAGCAGGTGTGAACAGAGGGGACTAGAAGGGAGCTAGGAAGAGGAGACTGACAGGAGAGGGTAACAGAGGGCAAACAAGAAATACCCAAGAACTCAAATACAATCGTAAATAACTAGAATAACACAAAAAGAAAGTAAAACTAATGAAAACTCAAAGATAAAACTTAAACAGAACCAAAACCATGACAGTTCCTGTCTCCTCAGGGCATAGCTTCGGTGCACCCAGAGTTCTCCTGTACTTCTGTATTGCAGAGCACCTCCTGCACATGTGCAACTTTTAACAAGATTTTTGCACCCTAGGCTGGAAATATGACACAAATCCGACAAAAAAAACTAAAAAGCTTCACTCTCTGCGTTTAACCCATCCCCCTGGGGAGCAGTGGGCTGCCATTGTGCGGCAGTGTGGGGTTAAGGTCTTGCTCAGAGACCCATTGTAGTCCGTAGGAGGGGGGCTTGAACTCAGAACCTTAGGATTCCACGCACAATGCCCTAACCATGCACTGGAAAAAATGGAAATCTAGATAAGTAATCTTTTCTTGAAATAAGTGCATTTGTTCTTGAATTGAGAAGATAAAAGAGACATTTTCCCAATCGAACAAGACAATTTACATTTAAAATAAGAAAACACAATTGCGTTGTCTTATTTCAAGTCCACTTCCATTGGCAAACTACCTCATTTACCTACTTAAAATAAGGATAAATACACTTAATTTAAGAAATATTTACTTATTTCTAGATCGTTTTTGTAGTGTGAGGCCGCCACTCCCCCAAAGCGGGAAAAAACAAAATCTAGATAAGTCATTTTTTCCTAAAATAAGTGCATTAGTTCTTGGATTGAGGAGGTAAAATAGACATTTTGCCAATCGAACAAGACAATTTACACTTAAAATAAGAAAACACAATTGCATTGTCTAATTTCAAGTGCATGTTATCTAATTATCTTGTTTTAAGAATAAAATGACTCATTCCATTGGCTAACTACCTCATTTACCTGCTCAAATTAAGGGTAAATACACTTAATTTAAGAAAATGTTACTTATTTCTAGGTCGTTTTTCCAGTGTAAGGACCCAGACTGGCTGGGATACACTGGAAAAAAATCAAAATCTAGAGAATTCATTTTTTCTTAAAATAGGTGCATTTGTTCTTGGATTGAGGAGATAAAAGAGACATTTTGCCAATGGAACAAGACAATTTACATTTAAAATAAGAAAACACAATTGCATTGTCTTATTTCAAGTGCATTTTATCTAAATATCTTATTTTAAGAGTAAAAATACTCATTCCATTGGCAAACTATCTCATTTACAGACTTAGATTAAGGGTAAATGCATTAATTTGAGAAAATTTTTATTATTTCTAGATCGTTTTTCCAGTGTATAAAGCCAGGCTTCCTGTTTGCAGGATATTACATAGCGGTAGTCAGCCGCTATGTAAAATCTACTTGTCATTAAAGATAAAATATTTATCTTGCTCATCTAAAAAATATATATATATATAAATACATTTTAGGACGTTATTATTTTATAATTTAATTGAATCAAGCACTGGAAAAACGATCTAGAAATAAGTAAAAATGTCTTAGATTAAGTGTATTTACCCTTAATCTGAGTAGGTAAATGAGATAGTTTGCCAATGGAATGAGTATTTCTACTCTTAAAATAAGATAATTAGATAATATCTACTTGAAATATGACAATGCAATTGTGTTTTCTTATTTTAAGTGTAAATTATCTTGTTCCATTGGCAAAATGTCTCTTTTACCTCCTCAATCCAAGAACAAATGCACTTATTTAAAAAAAAATAAGACTGGTCATTAAGTGGGTGGGGTGGCGCCCTAGCGCCCTCTATTGGCCAGCTGCCACTGTCTATAGTGTCAGACTGTAAACTTGGCCTGCATGTTTAAGAAACTTCCAGAGTTTGGGGCGTGCGGGTGGAGCAGTGGTTAGCAAGCATGACCCATGTGACGAGGCGTTAGTCCTAGTCGCCCCCGACCCGGGTTTGAATCTGGCCTCTGGTCCTTTGCTGCATGTCTCTCCCCTGCTCTCCTGTCAAAAAACGAGCCTCTACTGCCAAAATGCAAAAAAAGAAAAAAAGAAAGAAGTTGTAAAATGTGGGAAAAGCATGATGGGAATTTAAATAGTAAAGTACAGGGAGTAGCTTCTAGAATTAATTCTGTGGAAACACAAAAAGTTTTAAAGATGTAGGATTGGTATTGATTATTTTCAGGGGGGGTTCTCTGCTGTCGCTGCTCTCTGCCTCCTCCTGCAGCAGAGCGGGGGCTTCTTTAAGGAGCTTTAATCACTTCCCGCGCCTTTCATCATATGAAAGGTTTTACCTTAATAAAGAGAGCAGGTTGATCAGTGCACTGCAAAAATTATCTCCAAATTAGTAAAAATTTCTTAAATTAAGGGGATTCACCATTAATTTGAGCAGGTAAATAAGATGATTTGCCAATGGAATGAGTATTTTTACTCTTAAAATAAGGTATCTAGATATTATGCACTTGAAATAAGACAATGCAATTGTTTTTTTTTCTGTTTTTAAGTGTAAATTGTCTTGTTCTATTGGCAAAGTTCCTCACTTAAATCCTTAATTAAAGAAAAAATGCACCTATTTTAAGAAAAAATTAATCATTTAGATTTCATTTTTTTGCAGTGTGTTTCTATGCTCTGTATAGCTTTACCAAATTTTAGCCTGATTTTTTTCAGAAAGTAGAACTTGTTCCAAAATGTGTTTAAATCTGGTTTGTGTTCCCTCAGTGCCGCTGCCTGCTGCCACAAACCTGAACGTATACGATGAGACCTCCAGCACCATGAGGGTGAGATGGGAGGCGGCGGCTGGAGCTACGGGATACCTGCTGCTGTACAGATCCATCAACGCCTCGGAGCCGCAGCTGATGCAGGAGGTAAAGTCTAACTCAGGGGGAGCCGATTAAAAATCAGTAAAGGTCTGGAGACATTTTTACTTATAATTATAATTAGGGATGCACGATATAATCGGCCCCCTATCGGTATCGGCCTTAAAACTGAATATCGGACATCGGCCCCCCCACCGATATTTAACCCGATATTTGATCAGCTTCTGAGTTTCTAAAGTCTAAAAAAAAAAAAAAAAAAATACTACTTCTTCTTCCTCAAAAACTTATTTTTTACAGACTTAAAAACTTCTAAAGACGAGGGAAAAAATATTGATCCATTAAAATATCCCAATATCTTCATATGCTGATATATTGCCATTTAAAAACACCATATCAATCTCTTTTACTAATGAAATATTGCTATATGTCATCGTTATGCTACGAAATCCCCCGAAAATTCACCAAATGTTGCCATATTTTTATATGTTGATATATTGACGCGGTATCGATCTATTTTACTAACAAAATCTCACAAGAATTTGCAAAATATCACGAGAGTTTCTAACAGAACGATGAAATTTCACCAGATTTTGAAAGTAAAATAGATCGATACCGCGTTTTTAAAAATCAATTTGATATCAGCATATGAAAATATATTTGAGTATATTATTTTTCAAAGTGTCAGAAATGGATAACAAAACTGCTATTTTCAATGACTACTTATTTTTGTCCAGCTTTAACATCGGTATCAATATCGGTTATCGGCTACATGAGTTTTAAAATATCGGCATATCGGATATCGGCCAAAATCCCAATATCCTGCATCTCTAGTTATAATCAATTACTTTAAATAAAATGAGGTGTTTAAAAAAAAAAAAAAATGCTTCCATTTTAAAATCTAAAGTATATAGGTATATAGACACGGGGTAAACCAGGGCCAGTGCCCCTGTACATCAAGTCCTGGCCCCTGTTATGGCTCCTGTACTGAAGACATAAGACTCAAATAAATTGTAATGATGATCTGCGCTGAAACAGACATGATTACTGATAAATCCTTTGGATCTATTTCATTTTTTCTTTACAAATTCTGTTTTATTAACTGTTTAAAAACATATAAGTGGTATTGAGATAGGATCCCTGTTTTCATCTGCTAAATGTTTTTTTTTTCAAAACAAATGTAAAAAAAAAATAAAAAAACTCTACTTTTTACAGCTAATTTTAACAGTTTTTCTTAAATTCTAATTCAGATTTTATAGAAAACTGTAATTTCAACTTAAATTAAGTAAAAAAAAAAGTAAAACTTCCTAAATTCTGAATATATATTTACCTATTAAGACATTTAGAATTTTAATGAAACTTAATTGAATAGAAATTTGACTTCATGCAGCTATCTTAATTTATTTGAATCCCTTGGCCTGTTTTTTTATTTCATGCTTTTCTGTGCCCGCATAAAAACACGCTGGCCCCCTCCTAGCCCCCCTGGAACATTTGGTCTAGAACCGCCACTGTATATAGACAATTTCCTGACTCGCTTTTTTTGTAAAACACCTGAACTGATCGTTTGCAGTGGGCTTTAGGCTGCCCTGCAAGGCTTTAAACCTGGGTTTAACCGGAGACTAAGCCATTCTCAAGCACATATCAAGGAGCTCATTTTGAGCCTGGATCCAGATTTATTGTTGATTCTGTTCATGGTGGAGAATCCTGCTTCACAGCAGCAGGTTGAGCCAAACATCCTCTAAATGTGCAGGGTCATCTTTGAGCACGCCATTTCACTTTTCTTTCACCAGTTCACTGCAGTTCTTCCAGCAGTCCACACTTTCTCTGCTCTCTTTTTCTCATGGTCTTCTCCTTCTTTCCCATCGCCCGGCTTGCCACAGGTTTGCCTGCTGTGTCTAAAAGTAGCAGCAGCAGCAACCCAGACTGACAGCTCATTGGCTCATTTGGATCACGTGCAGCCTGGAGCCGGACGCTCCCCAGGGCTTTACCGTATTAACAGGAGAAGAGGTGCAAGTGAAGTGTAATTTACAACATTTACAAATGTTTTAAATCAGGTTGTGTCCAGATCTGGAGCGCGGTCCGCTAATCCGTGACCTCTGGTCTATCGGAACATCTGGAACTGAAGCTTGAGGCTCTGAAGTTGTGTCCTGTGTGGCATCAGAGGTGGGAGGTTGAAACGAGTGTCCTTCTGTGCCGTTTCCTAAGGTTTAGGTGAATCTGGCGCTGCTTTGTGGAAAATCTCCATAGATGTGTCGAGGAAACATCTATGGCATTTTTTTGGAAACCTTGTGTTTATTTAAACCGTGCTATATAAATAAAGTGGATTGGATTGGATTGGATTTTGTTTATTTTCTAAGGCGTTCCACAAGGTTCTGCTCTGGAGCCCCTTTTGTTCTCATAGTGTTCCACAGGTTTCCATCCCTGTTGATTCTTTTTTTTTTTGGCTTTATCTGCAGAACATTAAGACATTTCTTGTAGACAGTTTGTTTCAAACCTCATATCGAACAATGTCATCAGTTTCCAGGACCCTTTGCTTTGCGGTCTGGGGCAGACTGGAATCAAACTCATAACCTTGTGATTTCCGTGTTCTACTATTCACCTCTCACGACCAGTTCCCACTAACTTATGCAACCCTTATACTCATTATATATGTGTATGTAAATCATGTTGGAAGCTCTCCAACCCTGTGGATACCCAAACTGGACGTTTGTCAAATCCGCAAAGAAAATCCAAAAGACACGCAACAGAACATGTAGTTCTAAGTTATCTGACTTTGCTGATTCTGACTCTTCTTTTAATGTTCATAATAAATTCTTCCAACGGGGAGAACATTAATGTGGATAAACATTTCTCATTGGCTCTACCTCTTCTATACCTCATCCAAAATACTTAGCTTATCCTGAGCTATCTCTATAGTTATGCTGCTATAGCCTTAGACTGCTGGAGGACATAGGAACCCCTTTTTCATCATTCTGCTTCATTCTATCTCTATTCTCCCACTCTGCAGAATCTGTTAGTTCAATCTCTAACGCATGATTTTTGCTTAGTTACTGGGTAAGTGGAGGTAGAGATTAAACAGCCCGTGATCTGGTTGAGTTGTTTCTGTAAAGTGACCTGAGATGACGTTTGTGGTGAATTGGCGCCATAGAAATAAACTGAAATGAACCGAACCACCTTGGAGCGTCCAGCTTGCATCAGGACTGATTATTGAAGGGTCCTTTGTTGAGGTTGTTTGGTTGCTTTGTGTTTTACTCCTGAGTTTGGGGGAAAGAATCAACTCTTCCTCTGGATCCAGCTGCTGTGATGTCCTGATGAAATCTTCTGGTTGGCAGTTTGTTGCTTTACTGCCTGTTCTGTGATTTCCCAACGCTGCGTTTCGTCTCCTTTGCTAAGTTATGGTTCCCCCCAGGTTGTTTTTTTCTTTTCTTTTTTCTGGGTTAGGTTCAGACTCTCCCAAAAGGCTGAATAAGAGTTTATGCAGCTGAACATCCAGCTGTAGTTGGCTGCCGGCACCCTGACACACACTGCTGCTATAAAAAGGACAGCTTTAGTTTAGTACCTTCAGGTTCAGATTAAGTATTAACTGATTATTTCCCATTTTATTAACAGACTCCAGCTTTTTTATACTAGTTAGGAACAGTAGATGAGGGAGAGGCCGACATAAACTAGACTTTAAACTTTTAAATCAATCCACTGGACTTTGTTTCCGAGTTTGAAGACGTTTCTCTTCCATCCAGGAAGATTTTTCAATCCAAAATGTCAGAAATAGCGTTTAGTTCCAGGTTTTATCCAGCAGCCCAACAAAGCCTGGTTTTAGTTTAGAAAACATGCAGATAGAAACGGATGAACGGGTCCCCCCCTTTGGACCCGTACCTGTCTATGTCTCTGAAAGGGGGGTCGTTAAAGGGAATTGTTGGCCTGGTTGAAAAGGAATAACCTTAAAGTTGTAGGAAAGCAGCTGTTCCAACCGTTGCATTTCCGAATTCTCCCGATTGGTGCCCGACTTTACGCGAGTGAATAGAGTGAATGTGATTGGTCGATTATCAAGGGGGCGGGATTGTTGTGGCGGAAGGTTTATCCACACCTCATTATTGAATCCTTTTATTTAGTTTCCATGGATACAGAGATTTTGAATCTCCGATCTGCCAGGATTTAGATCGGATCGGGGCGATTTTATGCATGAAAACGTAGCTACTCAGGAAAACGACAAACGGTTTGTTTAGAGAGATAAATTCTCCTTATGTTTGGAGTCTGAAAAAGACTTTTACGCTTTCTCTGTGATTAACGCTAGTTTTTTGTCCTAATGTTCTGCAGAAGGATAATTTTCCCATCACATCAGAGCACGCTCCGTATCTACAGATCGTTGTCTCTGCTCTCTGCAGGAACGGGTTGCAGGAGACGTGACGAACACCCAGCTGGTGCAGCTCATCCCCAACACCGAGTACAACATCAGACTCTTCGCTTTACACGGAGAATCAACCAGCGACGCCCTGGAGGGTCGAGGGGTCACCTGTACGTAGGCCGGGTCCTCTGAACAAGCTCCTCTTTACTGGGGAACTATTCCAGCTCCAGTTTCTATAGTTTGAGGAGCTGATCTTTGTCCTGTTGTCTCCCGTCAGTGCCGCTGCCCCCTGCTGGAGTGCTGAGGATCAGAGATGTGACCCACAGCACCATGATGCTCAACTGGGACGCTGCTCCTGGAGCGGTCCGCAAATACATCATCACCTACAAGCCTGAGGAAGGAGAACTGAAGGAGGTAAGGACCGGTCCGGATGGAGAACCCTCTCTGCTCCAAAGGCAGTTTTAAGATGGCTGATGGCTCTCAGATTTCTCTCTCAAAGGCGATATAAACCGAACCTAAACTGGACTTCATGATTCTGCTTTCAGATTCTAGAATGTTCCGGGTCCAGAGAAATAACATTGTAGGACATGACTTAAGCCCAGAGAGGTTCTAGGAAGCTATTAAAGGAGAGTCCAGCCGTCCCGTAACCTGACTCCGCCAGATGGTTTTGCTCCGCATATCCATCTGGAAACCTTCCGTTGAAGTAATTTTGGGAAGGGGCGAAAATACTGGTTAGCTGATTGGCCTATGTTGGTGATAGACGGGCCAAATAAACCAATCAGATCAACGAAGCATATGACGTACTAACAGAGCGACGACAAAGAGGAGCCATTTGTTAGATCAAACTCTTGCCGAAACCAGTCGGGAGAAGAGCAAAAACATCTTTTCCTCTGAGAAAAGCCTCCAGAGCAGTGTTTTGCTCTTCTTTCAGTGAAGAAATACTCTGTAATTCCCATAAAACTTGCTCGATAGCCACGCTAACGCTAGTTTCATCGGCTGAAGCCGCCATGTTCTTTAGACTGAACTGTCGAGCTTCTCTTGCGTCACACCTCAACCCGCCTCAAAGCTAACGCTGATTGGACGTTCGTTTGGTGAACGGCTCCAAATTTTCTTCAACGGAGAGTCTCCAGACTGATCTGCGAGTGAAACCTTGAAAGCTCGCGAGATCAGGATGGTCTCACGAGGCCAGTCCTCCTGTCCTTTGGACCAGTAGAACCCAGTCAGACCAGTTGGGAGAGATGGTCTCTACTTTCCAGAACCTTCTCTGCAGTGTGGGTTGGCTGCAATGGCAGGAACACTCTACTGTACCAGGAGGTCTGGTTTTGATAACCTTTTCCTCCTGGATGGACGGTCTACGATGCCGACACCAGGGAGCTGCTTCCAGAACCTTCTTATTCCACTGCAAACTGGCTAAAAACTCTGGACCAACACTGATCTCCAGAACTTACTTTCCAACATCTTCTAAAGCCGTTCTCCTCTAAAGTTCTCCGGACTTCCGAGGATCCTCAGAGGGTTGTTTTTTTTGGACCTCGACAGCTTTTCCTCTCATTTAAACTTAGTTTCAATGCTTAGTGCTGGTTTTTGTAAAGCTTGTTCTACTCTGGGTCGGGTTGAGTGTCTCTATCGTGAACGGGTGAGATGGGTCTTCTTCCTCTACATGAAGGCGGAGCAGAAGCAGCTCAGCTGATCAGTAACTGTGTCTCCTGCAGGTCGAAGTTAACGGAGACATCACCACCCTGCAGCTGAAGAGCCTGCTCTCGCAGACCGAGTATGACGTGGCCGTCACTCCCATCTACGATGAAGGACCTGGAACCCCGATGCTCGGAACCGCCATCACAGGTCTGAATCGGGTGTACAAGGCTTCTGGGGGTCATTAAAAATCATTAAAAGTCGTTAAATTATATATTTTTTTAATGAAGGCCTTAATTGGCATAGTTAAAATCACTATTCTAGCTGCAAATGTCTGGTTTTTGGTGCAATATCTACATAGGTGTATAGAGGCCCATTTCCAGCAGCTATCACTCCAGTGTTCTAATGGTACAATGTGTTTGCTCATTGGCTCAGAAGGCTAATTGATGATTAGAAAACCCTTGTGCAATCATGTTCACACATCTGAAAACAGTTTAGCTCGTTACAGAAGCTACAAAACTGACCTTCCTTTGAGCAGATTGAGTTTCTGGAGCATCACATCTGTGGGGTCAATTAAACGCTCAAAATGGCCAGAAAAAGAGAACTTTCATCTGAAACTCGACAGTCTATTCTTGTTCTTAGAAATGAAGGCTATTCCATGCGAGAAATTGCTAAGAAATTGAAGATTTCCTACAATGGTGTGTACTACTCCCTTCAGAGGACAGCACAAACCGGCTCTAACCAGAGTAGAAAAAGAAGTGGGAGGCCGCGTTGCACAACTGAGCAAGAAGATAAGTACATTAGAGTCTCTAGTTTGAGAAAGAGACGCCACACAGGTCCTCAACTGGCATCGTCATTAAATAGTACCCGCAGTAGCCTGTTTGTGCTGTCCGCTGAGTGCCGGCCGGGGACAGAGAGACCGGACCCGACCCGGTGAGAGTAGCCTGGACACCGGCGGCCCCGTGCTTCCTGCAGGCGGGAGGAAGCATACCTTACCGGGTCGGGTTCGGTCGTTCTGTCCCCGGCCCTGGAGTTGACGGCTCGGTTCTGCTAATCCGTAGTCGACCAAAATCTCGGACGATTTTGTAATCCCCCCAGACTTTTTTTTAGGTATGAAAAGTAGGACATGTCCAGGAAAAAGAGGACGTCTGGTCACCTTATCCACACCTAAAGCAGCAGAAGCAGCAAGAACGCGCGCGCTGCTTCATTTTTTATGCTTGTACAAGTTTAGTTCTGACAGCGGCTGAAGCATCTTTACTGGAAAGTGGTTCTGATGCGCGGTGGGCGGAGCTACCCTATCCTTTCTTTGCCGGGAACAATAGCAGCTATATTTGCTGTGATCAGCGGGTAAAAAGTAGTTAGAATCTATGCTGAAGTGAGAAAGTCCTCCTGAAAACATAATCTGTGCAGTCAGTTCATCCAGATTACCATCCTGTGGGAGCCATTCAGGCCGCTCAGACCGGCTGAGCTCTGTCACTAGGAATCCCATTCAACAGCAGCCTATGGCGCAGTCACCTCCTTGCGGTTTGCTATGGCGGCTGGAAGGCGTTTTTCATGTCTGTAATCCAAACTGCAGGCAGCAGGATAAAGCGAACATGTTTTGCCGTCAGATTTTGGCATTATCAGTGAATTTAGGCATTAAATTCACATTTCGCGCTTCGAGGTGTGGTCTGAAGGGAGAGGCATGGTTGCGTATGTGCAAAAATATAGCTTGCTGGAACCGTTTTTCCAAGATCTCCTAGAGGACGTTTAATGAGACCAATGGGCTGCAGCCGAACTCCTCGGCTCCTTTCCAGAAACTCCATTCAGACAGAAACCTAGAGGTTCTGATTGAGCTGAGGCGCTCCTGAAGGATCCATCCTTGCCGTTCTCTCTCTTCTGGGATCTTTCTGTTGCCTTCGTCTCATCTTTGTGCGTCCTCACCTCCTCATATCTGTGTTAACAGACGTCGTTCCTGCTCCCAAGAACCTCCGGTTCTCCGAGACGACCCAGACCTCGTTCAGAGCCACCTGGGAACACGGCGCTCCAGATGTGGCCCTCTACCGGATCTCATGGACCAAGCAGGGAGAGGGGAACTTTCTGAATGTAAGTTCAGACCAAGGCTCCGAGCTCCTACAACTTTCCTCTAACAAAAGCTAGAAAATCTTTTCTTTTGAATATTTGTGGCTGGTCTTTTAGAGCGTTCTGCTTTTCTCTCCACAGGAAATTCTGAACAGCGATGAGAACTCCTACGTTATCGAGAACCTGGACCCGGACACGGAGTACTTAGTGACCATCACGGCAATCTATCCAGACGAGTCCGAGAGCGAGGACCTGATGGGAACCGAGCGGACGTGTAAGTGATGCTCTGGCCTCAGAGCGGCGGGATAATCCTAACCGGCGGCTCTCTGTGACTTTGGAATAACGCTCTTCTTCTCGCCGTCTCTTTCTAGTGCTGAAGGACTCAGAGGGTAGGTCTCAGAGAGGGGCGGCTCCCTTCTCCATGTATGTGTTCACGTCTGTGACGGAGGGTCACATTGAGCCAACGGACGACGGCGTTAACGTCTCCGCATGCTTGTGTGTTTCAGAGCTTCGCTTTGCGTTCGCGCCTCCGGCCGCGCTGCCATGGCTGCATAGTTAGCTTAAGTTTAGCTTCACTCAGGACCTTCCTCTGCTGCTTTAGGCACCGTTAGACCAGTACAGGGACCAGTTTGCAGAATGATACCAGTCACGTCCTGACGGCAGGCTGCGGCGCGAACGCAGACTGGGAAGCATTGTCCTCCATCTCTGTTAATAATTCCTTCCATCCATCAGCTCACCTGTGTGGTTCTTCATCTCTTTGTTTCTTCATGGATTCAACATCATTCATGTTTTTCGGCATGTTCCGACACTTTGCTGCAGCGGTGGAGCTCAGTGGACCTCCTAAACCTTAGCTGCTGCTTCCAATGCCCAGACTTCAGGCCCCGCCCACCTTCAATCAGACACAAGTAGTGTCTCGCTTTTTTACGGCAAGCTCTTTTGTTTGAGCCGATATAATTTAGAATATATTAATGAAAGCTTTGAGAGATCACCAAAAGTCAACCGGAAACCCCCCCCTCACCCTTTTTTATATTAAAAAAAGTGGCTGTCAATAAATTAGGCTGTTTGTGCAGCAGAAATGTTATCATTTGTGCTGCTTTTGTTTTTAATTATTTACCCCATGCTCAGGGGTCAAAAGGTTGACCCGTCCCCCCTCATATTAACCAATTTTAACAAGTATTTGTGCTACAATTTATGTTTGTGCTGCTTTTATTAGAGTTAAAAACCAAATTTGTCTGGTCTACATGTGAACCAAACCGTTTACATGAACTAAATCCAAACGCAAATCCATGGTGTCCGATGTTTATGCTCCGTTTTTCTGCAGCCATCATTTTAAGTATATTAATATAAGCTTTCAGAGATCACCAGAGGTCAACAAAACAAATAAACAACAAAAAACTTATAGTTTCTTTAAACCAATCACAATTGGCTATGTTTGTGCAGCAAACAGGTTTTTGTGTTATTTAGGCTCATAGGTCAATAGGTTGCCCCCCCCACAGCTCTGCTCCAGCTTCACTCCTCATCATCATCCTCATCATCGTGCTTCTTCCATCCTAAAGCCTTCCAGCTCCTGGAGGAAGCATCATCATCCTCACCCTCATCCTGCCCCCTCCCATCTCTCTGTATCATCTCACTTCCTGCTTCTCTGTTCCTCCAGTAAAACCGGCGCCGCCTCGGAACCTCCGAGTGTTTAACGCCACCACCTCCACCCTATCCGTCAAGTGGGACGCCGCTCCCGGCCCGGTGCAGAACTACAAGATCACGTACAAGCCCATCGCTGGAGGAGAGCCGCTCTCAGTAAGTGTTTCCTCAGTCTGCGGGGTTGGAGACGGAGTTTGGACAGATGGAGGGCGAAAAGCAAAAAAGGGCGGGGTCGACCGTCAGTCCATCGCAACAAAAGCTTTTATTTAATACCCGTCAGGATTTGGTTATGGACTGTTGACCCAAAAGCAGAGGCAGGAAGGCAGAGCTGAATTTCTTTAGATTTAATTAAAAAGGGAAACTGAAAACAAAGGCAGGTTATCCGAAAATCCAATAATGAAAACAAAGTCCAAACTAGCATGAAATCAAGAGTCCAAAAATCCAAAAGAATCAAACATAACAAACCAGAAACCATGATGGAGACGGAGTTGGAGGAAGTTTGACGAGGACCCAGCAAAGAGGAACTGAAGAGAGAGGGCTTTTAAAGGAGACTGAGACAAAGAGGGGGCTAATGAGGAAACTGGGAGCAGGTGTGCACAGAGCAAGAGAGGGAAAGAGCTAGGGAAGAAGGAGAACACAAGAGGGCAGCAGAGAGCAACAAATAGAAAGCTGGAAATAACAACTAAATAATAATAAAACTACTAAAACTATGAAACATGAAGAAAGGAAAACTAACCACTAACACTAGAAAACAAGCAGTAAAGCAAGACTGGATTTTCTAAAGAAAAACATAACAGAAACCTGACAATACCTAATTATAATAATTAGATGTTATGATGGCCTTTCTGTTTGGGCGCTCCAGTCCTGCTGTTTTAGATAAATGGAAGTTTTATCAGTTGAGTCCAGCTTCAGATAGTTCAGGTGGATCAGCCAGACCTGCTGCTGATCTATCTTGGAAACCATCTGGGTTTGCAGGACGTCTACTGTGATAAACTAGGCTCTCCTGAGCTAAGGGGCTGGTCAGGTCTTCATGTCGTGAGCTTGATGGCATTGCTTCTGGAAAAACCCTGAGAGGAAGCCGGGATGTTTTGACATTTCTCCAAACAGAATGTCAGGTTTGGACGGGGATGCTGGCAGCCTGACTGATCTCAGAACGCTGCATCAGACCTGGGAGGATCTGCAGACCCGTTAGGATCATCTGTCACTTCCTATCAGACAGGATGTTTGTTCTGTGGAACTAATCCAAGATTTTTTTACTTTAAACTCCTGACTTCTCTCCTCTCTGCTCACCAACCAAACAGGAACATTTTCAATATTTCTTCTTTTTTATTTGCTATTAATAAAGACCTGATGGGAGTTTAGCTCATGATCCATCATCCTGCATAACCTCCTTTCTGGATTAAAAGCTGTTGGGATTTATGTTACTGTGTTCAGCCATATGGCTGTGTGTTAGGACGATCCATCAAACTGTGATTCAAGCTCAAATCACGGCCGAACCTTTAACTCGCCACGCAGATGGAAAAAATTCAAAACTTTCATTTAAAATATAGCAATCTGTTTACAACATAATTCAGTTAAAAACTCTTAACTAAACAACTGAAACTCATTTGAAACTAATTAGGTAATATGGACACAAACGTAAATACACAAAAGAGAATAAAATATTACAATTATATCACAGTTTGGCATCAGTATTAATGCTGGAGAACCAACTTTGAAAGTAGATTTTAAACTAGCTTTGAGGTATTTAAATGAGGTAAATAAAACATAATCTGCAAACAATATTGTTGGGTTCAAACATATAAGTTTGTAAAAGAAGAACTGAAATACACAGTAAGGGATTTTCAAACAGCTTCCTGCAGGAGGAGAGACAGAGCTGCACCCAACACTCCAACGCTCTCTCTCCCCCGGACCTCCTCTGCAGAACGCTTTATTAACAGAACATCACACATGGTTACAAACAGAGTATTGTTCTGAAAGAACAATTGTTCAGTTCATAAGACAGGAGGCTCCACCGACTGGATCCCAAGGCGGGGTGGAGCATCTCCTTGCTTCAATGCTTATATGTACACACATTAATTTTATAATCATCATTGAATAAACCTAACAAATATTTTACTTAAATGATTGTCCTACATCAGAAATCAATTCACATTTACAATTAAAAGTAGGGACCCTTTAGCTCCTTTAGAAATATTTGCTTTATTAGGACAATAAAGCTAATAGCTAGCAGACACGAGGGTGTCGCTTCCGTCCCGGAAGCACGATCCGTCCTGCGCATGCGTGAATAGAATACTACGATCCGGATGGACAAAAAAACTACATAATAATGGTACTATAAATACTTATTAGGGGTGGAACGGTTCACAAAATCCACGGTTCGGTTCGATTCACGGTTTTGTGGTCATGGTTTTCGGTTCGATTCAGTATATGTTTATTGTTACACCGAAATCCCATAAAAATTTATGAAATTAATGAAAAAATCCCCCAAAAAATAATGGATTGTAATTATTTTAAATGATCGCGGAAACCCTGGATCATTTCTGTATGTTTTGCTGCTTTGAATTTAATCATCTGGCGCATGCTCTTTACCATCTTCAAGGAACTCAGAGTGGAGCGGACGGGAGCCACAGTGGAGGCTGTAGGCTTTGCTTTGTGCAGCCGGTCTGGAGCGCAGCGGGGCGGAGCGCTGATGGAGTATGAGGGATTTCGGGGTTAGCATGACATGTTGGTCATGTTGCTGTTAGCATAAACAAAACGTGTTGCACAATGCTTGCACACTGTTGCACTTTTATCCACAGCTTTCTTCCCGCCGTCATCGTAGGTCACTCTAAATGCAAAGTGGTCCCATACAGCAGACCTATAAAGTGCTGCTGGCGCGTCTTCCAACTCCTGTTCTTTCCCACTCGCCATACCCACACAATTCTCCACAACAACTGATTTTTTTCTGCTACACCCGGCTACGCTGCTTCGCTTCTTCTTCTTCTTGTTTACTACTGGTGGTTGGCTTTGGTCGCAGTACCACCACCTTCTGCTCTGGAGTGTAAACGCTTCGCCTATGAGAAAAAGGAGCAGCGCATGAACCGAACGCAACACACGCGAACCGAACCGAGACAGTCGAACGGTTCGAACGGTTTTCATAAACCGTTCCATCCCTAATACTTATATATATATATACTTATATATATATACTGTATATATATATATATATATATACCTAAAACATAAAGAACGCTTCACTACATTGTAAAGAAAAAACAAAAAAAAGAAACTGATACGTTTTAAAATCTCTCCATTGTTCTGCTTGACATCATCATCGGACATGCTCAGATCAGTCACAGTAACATTCGGAAGGCTGTTAAGTGTATTGCATTTTTCCGGTTTTTTTTTTTTAGAATATGCAATATTTACAAAAATACAAAAACATTCAAAAGGAACACCTCGCCGGAAAAGGACCAAACAATTAAAAAGCGTTAAAAACATAGTATTGCCTGCCCGGAAGTTATTCTGTTAATGCATGCACAGCACGGATCGCATTTTAAAGGACTCTCTGCTCATGTTTTAATAATCAAATGTGACCAGAATGTCTGCTATTTTCACAACTGAACGTCTGAACGCAGCATAACTGCTGCATGTCTAAAAGCATCCTACCTGCTCTTCCACAGTGATTAAGAAAAATATATACATACTCTGGTCTAATATCTTTCTTCTGATGACTTCCTCTTATGAAACTGTAAGACAGTTTGCTTGTTGCTGCTTTCAGCAGCATTCAAAGTTTACAGTAAGAGCTGCAACCAACGCTAACTGATATCTAAACACTAGAAGTGTTGGTTGAGCATGTCGCAAAGACTGGACACCGATAGATAGGATCATGTTCCTGGAGCTGGAAGGTTTTCCGCTATGACTCTCATTCAGGCAGCAAATACGCAGAAATATGTCTGTATATTTATTAACACGGCCTTTAGGAGAATCTAATCTCTCTTCAGGGATTTATGTGGAACATATGGAGGCTGTGATCGAGTGTGTAGACTGACCCTGAACTGGTTCTGGTGTCTATTTACAGGCTTTCCGCTGATGATTATAAATCATTAATTCAATTCAGTTTATTTCTATAGCGCCAATTCACAACATGTCATCTCAAGGCGGGTTACAGTTCACCAGATCATCCAGTCAGATTGATTCAAAGTTTTCTATCTAAGGAAAACCAGCTGACTGCATCGACTCATTGACTCTTCAGCAATCCCTCACACTAAGCATGCTTGTAGCGACAGTGGAGAGGAAAAACTCCCTTTGAACAGGAAGAAACCTCCAGCAGAACCAGGCTCAGTGTGAGCGGCCATCTGCTGAGGCCCACTGGGGTTCAAGGAGACAGAAGCAGACATAGAAAAAGAAGCATAGATACAAAAGGCAACTGTCAACCAGCTCCACAGGCGGCCCCGTCCAGGAAACACACAGCCAGGCAGACGAGCTCCGAGCCAGCTCCCATGTCAGAGGATGAAGAGAGCACATCCAGTTAGTCACAGTCAGAGAAACAGGACTACACTGGAAAACAGGCCAAGCTCCAACATCTAGAAACAAAGGTGTTGATGGCAGCAGCACAGCTGATATTTCTCTCCAGGATGGAGTCACAGCCAAACAGGAACAGACCAGATGAAGCTACTATGAGAAAAAGCAGAGAGAGCAGAACGTTAGAGATTGAACTAACAGATTCTGCAGAGTGGGAGAATAGAGATAGAATGAAGCAGAATGATGAAAAAGGAGTCCTCCCTGGATTAAAACTCATTAAATTATTTTTTTTCCATTAAGCCTTGTGCCACTGCCCCTCTGTGCCCGGTGCTCAGGTCAGGTGGCAGCAGATCCAGCCCAGATCATCCTGCCTCCACCTCCGTGCCTTGCTTTGCAGAGCTGACCTCTGCTGTGTGAACCTCCAGCTGTTTATCCCCCGACTCTCAGACAGTTTACTCCCCTCCTGCGGGTGTTTACGCTGCAGCCTCTGTCTCCTGCTGGACCGCTCAGCTGTTTGCTCAGGACTCTCCCCACACAAATAATCATCTTGGCTGTTTATCAGGAACGTAAACATTTACCATCATTATCATGAGAATGTATCTTCATCATGTCACAAACAGAATAGCTCTCCTTCCAGGCTGCGGATATTTAAAGCGCCGTGGCTCTATGGAAAGTTTACTCCATGTTGAGACTCTCCTCCCTGGAAACAGAGCTTCTGATTTTGAATCGGATCCAGGAACAGCAGGGGCCGTTTGATCCAGATGCAGGCAGACGGTTTGAAAGCAGACTTACTCTGAATGACTGAACAAACAGCCAAGGTTCCGGTTTTATCTCGGCAGCCCAGCATTTGGAACAAAGGAGCGTCCAGCCTGTAGAGCACAAATCGATGCAATATGAGGTTCTGCTGTGTCACGTCTAAATGAGACCCCCCAGTTAGATCCTCTCCTCGCAGGCCCATTTGATCTAAAGTGGAACCACCCACAACATCCAGAACCAGTCCTAAATGTTACGGTTTCCTCCAGAACTGTGTCATTTCACTCATTCTGTAGTAGGAGGTGATGCCTTCGTGGCCACACCTCCCCCAAGGGGAATAATTATTTACACAGTCACATAAACACACATACAATCAACGTTTTGCCAATTAAAACAATCACATTGCCATCAGAATTATTGAACAGTATCTAATAATTTCATTTTATTTTTTTCCAACATTATCTTTATTGGTTTTTCAACAATTTTTTTTTTATAATAGTCAGGACATAAATGTGCTCTCACATCGAAGGAAAAGTCCAGGCTAGTTAAATTATTATCCAGCGTTCGGCTTGTCTTTCCGGAGTATTTTAGAGCAGCACCTATGACACACAGAGTATATGAGGAAATACAAACAAACAAATAACAAAAGAACAAAAAGCGAAAAAACACAAACGAAAAAAACACAATGCCCCCAACACCAAACCCCCCTGAGAAGAAACAACAATTACAATAATAACGGTTGTTAGGTTTATTCATTGATGATTATAAACTTAATGTATGTGCATACGGAACATTGGAGAAATTAGATGCTTCGCTCTGTTTACTGCAAACTGTCAGGAAACGGTGGTAGAAAATTGCTGATGTCTGTGCAAGGTAGGGATGCACGATATAATCGGCCCCCTATCGGTATCGGCCTTAAAACTGAATATAGGACATCGGCCCCCCCACCGATATTTAACCAGATATTTGATCAGCTTCTGAGTTTCTAAAGTCTAAAAAAAAAAAAAAATACTACTTCTTCTTCTTCCTCAAAAACTTCTTTTTTTACAGACTTAAAAACTTCTAAAGACGAGGGAAAAAATATTGACACATTAAAATATCCCAATATCTTCATATGCTGATATATTGCCATTTAAAAACACCATATCAATCTCTTTTACTAATGAAATATGCTATATGTCATCGTTATGCTACGAAATCCCACGAAAATTCACGAAATGTTGCCATATTTTTATATGTTGATATATTGACGCGGTATCGATCTATTTTACTAACAAAATCTCACAAGAATTTGCAAAATTCTTGTGAGATTTGTGAGATTGTTGTGAGATTGTTACAAACTCTAACGAGTTTGTAACAGAACGATGAAATTTCACGAGATTTTGAAAGTAAAATAGATCGATACCGCGTTTTTAAAAATCTATTTGATATCAGCATATGAAAATATATTTGTGTTTATTATTTTTCAAAGTGTCAGAAATGGATAACAAAACTGCTATTTTCAATGACTACTTATTTTTGTCCAGCTTTAACATCGGTATCGATATCGGTTATCGGCTACATGAGTTTTAAAATATCGGATATCGGCCAAAATCCCAATATCGTGCATCCCTAGTGCAAGGCTAATCACAGTTATCAGGAGACCACTCTATTCTGAGCATTTTGTCCTATGACCTGATCAATTGTCTTGTCAGAAGAACACTTTATTCTGTAACCCACCCCATGTGTTATGATCTGCTAATAAAAAGGCTTCCACCAGAGAGTAGACGTAGCTGAATGTAGCTCTCTCCTTCTGCAGAAGCCGTTAAAAATCCCTCTTCTGTGTAGACTCAGTTTCTCTTTTATGAACCTACATTTTTGAACCTAACAACGGTTTCTCTATTTTCCAGAAATTAGCCCATATTATTTTAGTATTGTACGTGGTTCAGAAAATACAAACTCGAATATATAATCCAAAGTATACAAATGAAGATTATCTTAGGACCCTGCAAGGGACCAACTACAACTATAACTCATCCCCGACAGCCGTCACATCCATGTTTTCTATATATTCCATTAAAGGACTCCTAATGTTTTGAAAAAGTGAAAGTTTCCCTTTTAAAATGAACGTAATCTTTTCCATTGGTAATGTTGTGGATATTTCCTTAATCAATTTAATAAATTTTGGTTTACTGGTACTCTTCCATGAGAGTGCCAAGACTCTTTTTGCCAGTAGTAGACATAAATCCAAGGCAGTAATAATCTTACTGGACATATGATGTCTGTCAGGATATAAACCTAGGATGAACAATTTGGGGTCAAAAACTAGTTTTATACCCAGTATAGTCTCTAGAGCTTGTTTAATCTCCCTCCAGAATAGTTGAACTTTCTTGCATTTCCAGATGCTATGGAGGAATGTTCCCATAATTTCATATTTAAAGTACTTTCAGAAGTTTGAACTTTTCCTTTAAAAACGTTTAATCTCTCTATATTACATTTTTCTCAATTTTCAATGTACAGATTGTGTTTTATCTCCATTTTCCATTAACAATTTCTTTAAAGAATGTAACTGCATCTGATTGGCTGAACATTAGCGGTCTGATCCCAATCAGAACCTAATCTGGGTCTTTGTGGGCCATAGATGTTCTTGCTTTCCCTCCTGGATCACGTGTTGTTTTCTGTGAACAGCTGCAGGTCGGAGGGAAGAAGACCAACATCCTCCTGCAGCAGCTGCAGCCGGACACGCCGTACTCCGTCACCGTGGCCGCCGTCTATCCCTCAGGCGTCAGCAGGGATATCTCTGGAGAGGGAAAAACCAGTAAGCATCTGTAGAAACCAGGACAGCTTCTGCTGTCAGGAATGTCCAGAAAGGGTCCAACTGGACCAAAGCTAATCGTGAAAACCTCACAAAGGATTTAATCTGTCAACTGAAAAAAAAAAAGACTTCTGATATTTCCATTTTGAGGAATGTTTAGTGGTTTGGGTTTTCAGTGGGAACGAGCGTAGAAATGTGTCGGCTGAGGATCTTGGGAGAATGTGACATCTCTGTTCCTTCCTGTGCAGAACCTCTGGGCGGCGTGAGGAACCTCCAGGTGCTGAACCCGACCATGACTACCCTGAACGTGCGCTGGGAGCCGGCTGAGGGCAGAGTCACAGAGTACAAAGTGATTTATTCTCCGGCAGCTGGAGGAGCAGAGATGATGGTAGGACTGGTAGGAACCCCGTCTGCTTCCTGTCCTGCTGCACAGTCGGACCTGAATCCTGATCAGTCCTCTGGAGTTCAGGAGGCTGGAAACACTTTTATAAGGGAATAAGCATTCTGGTGGCCATTGAAGGGGTTCTGACCAGTTAAATAGCTCCTCCAGGTCCAGTCTGGAAGGAATATTTATAGTGAGTATTTCATCAGATCAGAACCATCGTCACAATCTGAGCTGAACATTCTGTAGGAAAAACCTGGAAATGGGATCCTAATGATAATTGGGTCAGGGAAAGTACAGCATCCTGTAACTCCAGGGGTCCTTAAAATCCTTACTAATTTCAAGACCTTGAATGTTTTTGAAAACAGCAAGAAAAAGGCATCTGTCCTTAAAGGTCCTCGAATTTTCTGATTCATTTTAGTCCAATTGGCCATTTAATTTGATTACTACTGTCCATGATACTTTAAGGAAGTAAATGCTGTGACTCGTGGTCCTTGAATTTAAGGAAATTGGTTCGGAAAAGTCCTTGAAAGTGCTTGAATTTGTTGTTGATCAAGGTGACTGGTGGTTATGATGGACAGGAAGGCGAACCAAACAGAACTTGGTTTGTCTTTTCTTTTCCAACATGCCAACATGGTTTCAAGGGGAATTAAAAGGGGGGTTTGACTTTTATTGTGAAAATCTGAACTAGATTCAATACCCAATCTGATCTCTTCTCTGCTTCCTTTAGTGTTGTGTCCCAGTTAGTAAAATCATTATGGTCTGAAAGGGTCCAAATCTTCCCAGGGCCCAAACAAAGCCATGTGGGACGCTGATCGGAAGTGTTTTAGTCCATAACCAGACCAAATTTTACCCATTAGGCTAACAGTGACGGCCATGTTTTCACCTGAGTCAGCTGTACGATCTTTTGTCGAAAACCAGGAGACTGTGTCGGCAGGGACGACCACGACCATCCTGCGAGGCCTGCAGCCCGACACTCTCTACACTGTGTCGCTGGTTCCAGTTTATGCTGATGGAGACGGAAGGAAGATGTCTGAAAATGGAAAAACAAGTAAGATTGAAATTATCTACCAAGTCCAAATTACCTGCCTATGAGATAAAAAGTAACCGTCGACAAGGTCCTAATGACCAGTCTATCACTGCCTAATGACCCTGCCTACAGGGTCTAAATGTCCCGTCTACGAGGTCACAATGTCCCGTCTACGAGGTCCAAATGACCCGTCTATGAGGTCCCAATGACTCCACTATGAGGTCCCAATGACTTCACTATGAGGTCCCAATGACTCCACTATGAGGTCCCAATGACTCCACTATGAGGTCCCAATGACTTCACTATGAGGTCCCAATGACTCCACTATGAGGTCCCAATGACTCCACTATGAGGTCCCAATGACTTCACTATGAGGTCCCAATGACTCCACTATGAGGTCCCAATGACTCCACTATGAGGTCCCAATGACTTCACTATGAGGTCCCAATGACTCCACTATGAGGTCCCAATGACTCCACTATGAGGTCCCAATGACTCCACTATGAGGTCCCAATGACTCCACTATGAGGTCCCAATGACTTCACTATGAGGTCCCAATGACCCGTCTATGAGGTCCCAATGACTTCACTATGAGGTCCCAATGACTCCACTATGAGGTCCCAATGACTTCACTATGAGGTCCCAATGACTCCACTATGAGGTCCCAATGACTTCACTATGAGGTCCCAATGACTCCACTATGAGGTCCCAATGACTCCACTATGAGGTCCCAATGACTTCACTATGAGGTCCCAATGACTCCACTATGAGGTCCCAATGACTCCACTATGAGGTCCCAATGACTTCACTATGAGGTCCCAATGACCCGTCTATGAGGTCCCAATGACTCCACTATGAGGTCCCAATGACTCCACTATGAGGTCCCAATGACTTCACTATGAGGTCCCAATGACTCCACTATGAGGTCCCAATGACTCCACTATGAGGTCCCAATGACTCCACTATGAGGTCCCAATGACTTCACTATGAGGTCCCAATGACTCCACTATGAGGTCCCAATGACTCCACTATGAGGTCCCAATGACTTCACTATGAGGTCCCAATGACTCCACTATGAGGTCCCAATGACTCCACTATGAGGTCCCAATGACTCCACTATGAGGTCCCAATGACTCCACTATGAGGTCCCAATGACTTCACTATGAGGTCCCAATGACTCCACTATGAGGTCCCAATGACTCCACTATGAGGTCCCAATGACTTCACTATGAGGTCCCAATGACCCGTCTATGAGGTCCCAATGACTTCACTATGAGGTCCCAATGACTCCACTATGAGGTCCCAATGACTCCACTATGAGGTCCCAATGACTCCACTATGAGGTCCCAATGACTCCACTATGAGGTCCCAATGACTCCACTATGAGGTCCCAATGACTCCACTATGAGGTCCCAATGACTTCACTATGAGGTCCCAATGACCCGTCTATGAGGTCCCAATGACCCGTCTATGAGGTCCCAATGACTTCACTATGAGGTCCCAATGACTTCACTATGAGGTCCCACTGACCCGTCTACGAAGTCCTAATGATTCGCCTCCTAGATCCAAACTGCAGGTCAATGCGTGCGGCTGTTTTGTGTCTCATCAAACGCTTTCAATCCCTTTTCTGTGTCTGAAACCATTTGAATGTGAACGTAAAGAACGTGGTGGGGAAAAGCAGAACCTAGAATGATCCACAGGCAGGTTACCTTCATCTACCGTCCCTCACCCCTGCAGGGCCTTTAGGGGGAGTGAAGAACCTGAGGGTGACCGACCCCACAATGACGTCCCTGAGGGTTAACTGGGACCCGGCTGACGGCGCCGTTCGTCTCTACAAGGTCTTCTACGTACCTTCAGCCGGTGGACAAGAGGAGATGGTGAGAAGCTTTGAATCTGGAGCCGTCGTGCCTCAAACGCACAACAAAAGCTTTTCTTTAATCCTGGGAATCTGCCACGCAGGAGCAAGTTCCCGTTGGAACCACCTCCTTGGTTCTGAGGAACCTGCAGTCCGACACTCAGTACACCGTGTCCGTGGTGCCGGTGTACCCCGCCCGGGAGGGCAGACGGCAGTCAGAGAACGGGAAAACGCGTAAGCAGCAACAGGAATCCAAATTCTCCTTCTATGGAATCAGCAGAAGCTCCTACTGACCAAATATCTGGTCTTCTCTCTGCTCCCAGTGCCTCTGAGCGGAGTCAGCGGCATGAGGGTGTCCAACCCCACCATCACCACTCTGACCGTCAACTGGGACACTGCCGAAGGCAATGTGCAGGGCTACAAAGTAATCTATAAGCCTGTAAACGGCGGCCTGGAGATAGTGGTAAGGTCATCCAACATTAGAGCAGCGCGTTCGCTCAGATTCCCAGAAAACAACAGATTAATCCAGATTAATTAGAGACGTCAAAGCCAAGCAGAAATCGTAGATCGCTGTCAGCTTCAGGCGGTTAAAGATAATTCAATGATGCATCTGAGAAGATTAAAAAAACTTATTCTCTTAAAAAAATGTCAAATGCACTGCAGAGCTTCCTTTCACTGCAGGAAGTAGCATCAGTTCATTGAGGCTCACATACTTTTTCCCTGCATGCTTTGACGTCAGCTTCTGTTCTTGTTGTAAGTCAGCTGATCAAGCCCATAAAATCACCTATTTAATGAAAATACTTTAATTAATTCTCTAATTAAGCCTGAAGAAATTCCACATCTTTTTTTAGATCTGCTATAACCAGGAAGTATTGATATTAACACACTCAGTTTAATACGTAACTATGGATTTATATGAGTTTTATCCGTTTGGACTGTTTTAGTTTTTGATGAAACTTTAATTTATTGAGTTTCAACTTAAATTTAACTTATCGAAAAAGATAATATGAGGAATAAAGACTCGCTCTCCTGATTTTACTCAGAGGAGACATTGTTCAAGCTTCAACAGTTTAACCTCCAGCTGAATCGTGCAGAATGGAGGCACCAAACCTGAGGAGTGAAGTCTCTCTGATGTGAAGCCGCAGGGCCTCGAGCTGATAAATGACACCGAGAGACATAGAGGGTAAAAGCTGACTTAAAAGAAGGCATCGGGTTACCCGAAAATTAAACCCCGGGGCCTTTCTGTCGACTTGAACTGTGCTGCTTCCTTCAGTGTCCTTCTTTCCTGTAAACAGGAGCAGATTTAGATTTAAATTTAGCTAAAATGATTAGAGAAATTTTGGCTTATGGAGTAAAAAATAATATAAGCACTTGCAGTTGATATCCAAGGAAGAAAACAGTTTTATTTTACTCTGCACAGGAGAACGCACTGGAAAAAAATCTAAATCTAGATAAGTCATTTTTTCTTAAAATAAGTGCATTTGTTCTTGGATTGAGGAGGTAAAAGATACATTTTGCCAATGGAACAAGATGATTTACATTTAAAATAAGAAAAAAACACAATTGTATTCTCTTATTTCAAGTGCATTTTATCTAAATATCTTATTTTAAGAGTAAAAATATTCATTCAATTGGCAAATCATGTCATTTACCTACTCAAATTAAGGGTAAATTCACTCAAGTTGAGAAATTTTTTACTTATTTCTAGATCGTTTTTTCAGTGTAACCTTAATTTGAGCAGGTAAATAAGATGATTTGTCAATGGAATTAGTATTTTTACTCTTAAAATAAGATTTTTAGATAAAATGCACTTGAAATAAGACAATGCAATTGTTTTTTTCTTATTTTAAGTGTAAATTGTCTTGTTCCATTGGCAAAATGTCTCACTTAAATCCTTAATTCAAGAAAAATGCACTTGTTTTAAGAAGAAATTACTTATTTAGATTTCATTTTTTTGCAGTGCAGCTCTGAATGCAATTCTGAGGCTGGATCGACCACACTGCAAAAAATGGAAATCTAAATGACTAATTTTTGCTTGAATTAAGTGCATTTTTTCTTAAAATGAGGAGATAAGTGGAAAACTTTGCTAATGGAACTAGACAATTTACAATTAAAATAAGAAAAAAAAATGCTTTGTCTCATTTCAAGTGCATAATAACTAAAGATCTCATTTTAGGCGTAAAAATACTCATTCCATTGGCAAATCATCTTGTTTATCTGCTTAAATTAAGGGTAAATACCCTTAATTTAAGAATTTTTTTGCTTATTTCTAGATGGTTTTTGCAGTGCAATGCCTGAATATAAGAATATAAGATTCCACACACACACACATACATTAACAGCTCTTCAGATCTTATTTCCTTTGCTCTTTGCAGAAATAAAAATCATTAGGAATGAGCAGCTGTAGATGGTAATGTTTTTCCGCTTGCATGTTTGACTCCCACTCAGAAAGCTCAGAGAGTTCTGGTGCAGATGAGAAACAATCCTGTTTTATCATTTTTCAGACATGTCAAAGTGTCTCCTACAGGGGCTACAAAGGCTCCGACTGTGAGTGTGTCTCCCTCCTCAGGAGAGGCGATCAAAGTCCTTTGCAGGGATTTATTTTTGACGGGATAATCCTCCCCATCGCTGCCAGGCTGCTGCACTCACTGCAAAAAATATAAATCTCAATAAGTTATTTTTTCTTAAAATAAGTGTGTTTTTTCTTGATTTGAGGAGGTAAGTAAGACACTTTGCCAATGGAACAAGACAATTTCCTTTTAAAATAAGAAAAAACTATTTTATCGTCTTATTTCAAGTAAATATTATCTAACTATCTTATTTTAAGAGTGAAAATACTCATTCCATTGGCAAATCATCTTATTTACCTGCTCAAATTAAGGCTAAATATACTTAATTTAAGCCATTTTTTACTTATTTCTGGATTGTTTTTGCAGTGCTGACACCTTCCTGGAAACACACTCTCTAATTGTTAAGAAGAATTTTCCAGGGACTAAGTTTTTGGATTTACGGTGTTTAAATCAGATCAGATCGCTGGCATCAAAAGCAGAGAGGAGTGTCTAAAGTGGTTTATCAGCTTGTGCTGCAGGAAACTCCACTCTGGCCTTTTAAAAGATCCTACTCGTTCTCTAAGTTAAAGAAAAATACGAATCTGTAACGTCTGAAATGCTTCGTTTCACTTTTTATACAAAATTGTTCACCTAAATTTGGTGAAATCCAACTTGTTTCAACTTGCACTCAAAGGTCGGTTCATTTCTCAGCGTCTTTTTCCTGTTTCCACCTCCTCTGTCTTCCCCAGGAACAAGTGTCTGAGAGCACCACCTCCACCGTCCTGCAGAAACTGCTGCCAGACACCGATTACACCGTCACTGTGGTTCCCGTGTACGCTGAGGGAGACGGGCCCAGCCTGACTGACACCGGCAAGACCAGTGAGTATCTACACTGCAAAAAAGATCTAGAAATAAGGAAAAAAATTCTTAAATTTACTTTGAGTAGGTAAATACGATGATCTGCCATTAAATTAATTAAATTAGTATCCTTACTCTTAAAATAAGATAATTAGATAATATGAACCTAAAATAAGACAATGGAATTAATGTAAATTGTCTTGTTCCATTGGCAAAGTCTCTCACTTTCCACCTCAATTAGAGAAAAAATGCACTTTAAGAAAAAATTACTTACTTAGATTTCCATTTTTTGCAGTGTACACTGCAAGAATTATCTAGAAATAAGTAAACATTTCTTAAATTAAGTGTATTTCCCCTCAATTTGAACAGGTAAATACGATTATTTGCCAATAGGATGAGTAGTTTTGGTATTAAAAAGAAGATACTTAGATAATATGCACTTGAAATAAGACAATGTAATTGTATTTTCTTCTTTTAAATGTAAATTGTCTTGTTCTATTGGCAAAGTGTCTCACTTGCCACCTAAATTCAAGAAAAATGCACTTATTTTAAGAAAGAAATTACTTATTTAGATTTCGATTTTTTGCAGTGTAGGTCCAGGGCTTACACTGCAAAAATGGTCTAGAAATAAGTAAAAATGTCTTAAATCAAGCATGTTTTAGCCCTAATTTTAGCAGGTAAATGGGATGATTTGCCAATGGAATTAGTATTTTTACTCTTAAGATAAGATTATTAGATAATATCCACTTAAAATAAGACAATGCGGTTGCTTTTTCTTATTTTAAATGTAAATTTTCTTGTTCCATTGGCAAAGTATCTCACTTACCTCCTCAATTCAAGAACAAAGCCACTTAGTTTAAGAAATAATGACTTATTTAGAATTACATTTTTGGCAGTGTAAAGATGCGGCAGGAAGCTGCAGATCACAAACTGCAAAAATACTCAATAATCCCCCCCCCCCCCATCTTAACAGAATAATTAAATTTTATTTATTTATTTATTTGACAGGGACAGTGTACATTAAAAAGCATTCCTGCAAACGCACCAGAATTAGCCAAAAGGCTATTTTTCATCTGTTGTCCCTGGACAGATCTTAAACTTGTCTTCCTAAAAAAACACAACAGTAGGCATGCTACAATGTAAAATACAAATATAGAAGTAAATAAAAACAGCTATAACTCCTCAAAACTGATTTAAAAATACAGAATAAGTGTTTGCTGGATAAGAAAAGTTATAATAAAGAGATATAATCTCTGTTTTTCTTTTTAATTAGAACTCTGGCTGCAGCATTTTGGATCAGCTGAAGGCTTTTAACTACAGTTTGTGGACTTCCTGATAGTAAAGAATTACAATAGTCCAGCCTTGAAGTAACAAATGCATGGACTAGTTTCTCAGCATGCCACTTTGAAATGATGGCAAAGTTTTATTTTTCTCAATATTACCAAACTTAGAGAACCTGTGGAACATTTCAAACACAGCGGACACTTAGAGGAACGGACCTTCTCTTTGTCAAACACGGCTTTCTTAATATGTTTTTTTTTTATTGCCTCTAATTTATATCCTTTGTAAGTCATTAATTTGAAGCACAAGAAAAAATCTTAACTATATATATAAGTCAAATGTTTACTAATGGTATATTGTGAGTTTTACCAATAAAACTAGTAGATTTGACCAAACGTAACTGATATTTTCTTTTTCCCCAATATACACATATATTCCTATATAGATATATCTGTCTGTCTGTATCTATTATCAATTTGATTCAAATTATGAAAGGAATTTTAGTTTTGAAATTCAGAACATTATTTATATGAACAATAATTTAGTTGATTGAGAGAAAAAAAAAAACAAGTCTTACAGTATTTTTTTTTATTATATTTTATGAATTTCATATTTCAGTGAATGTTGATGTTGTTGTTAAGGGAGAAACCTTATATAATACATAATTTAGTTAATATGCTGATAAAGATTTTCAGTCATCCAGGTCATAGTCATTCCGTAAAAGTAAAAAAAAAATAAAAATAAAAATTTGAAGACGTTTCGCCACCCCTCCAGGAAGCTTTCTCAATTCAAAATCTATTTAAAATTTAAATCCTGGAGAGATGGTGAAACGTCTTCAAATCTTGGAAACCAAGTCCAGTGGATTTTTTTTTTTTTTTTTTGAACTTTTACAGAATAATTTCGTTAAATTGATAGTTCATAGATTTTCCTAAACAAAGTCGCCCTGCTGGAACGGTCCCAGTCGGTTTCATCGCTCCAGTTCCTCTGGACACAGCAGGTCTGACATCCGTTTTTTTCCCCTTAGGACCTCTGGGATACGTGAGGAACCTTCAGGTTACCGATCCCACCACCACCACTTTGAACGTCCGCTGGGAGCCCCCCGAGGGAAATGTACGTGAATACATCGTGATCTGGGAGCCGACTGCTGGAGGAGAGCAGGATGTGGTAAGAACTCCTCCTTACTGTCCAGATGTTCATTCCTGACCGACATGCTGGTCAAAATAAACTGGTTTGTCATTAGTCGGCATTTGTTCCCTCTTTGTAAGCCTGTAAAATAAAAAATTAGAAAAAATATTTTCCTCCTGGAAATTTCTGTGTAAAACAGACAAAAACTCCCAGAATATTCAATTCTATTCAGTTTATTTCTATAGCTCCAATTCACATCATGTCATCTCAGGTCACTTTCCAGTTCACCAGATCATCCAGTCAGATTGATTCAAAGTTTTCTATCTAAGGAAAACCAGCTGATTGCATCGACTCATTGACTCTTCAGCAATCCCTCACACTAAGCATGCTTGTAGCGACAGTGGAGAGGAAAAACTCCCTTTGAACAGGAAGAAACCTCCAGCAGAACCAGGCTCAGTGTGAGCGGCCATCTACTGAGGCCCACTGGGGTTCAAGGAGACAGAAGCAGACATAGAAAAAGAAGCATAGATACAAAAGGCAACTGTCAGAGAAACAGGACTACACTGGAAAACAGGCCAAGCTCCAACATCTAGAAACAAAGGTGTTGATGGCAGCAGCACAGCTGATATTTCTCTCCAGAAGATGATTCCTTGGACATAATAAAGACCAGCTGACCCTGAACTGATGGACCAGATCAAACAGTTTGCTGTGAATAATCGTTTGTGTTTCACATAAATTACTTTGATTTGGAAAGAATTAGATTTTTTTCAGGCTGTTCAGAGGATAAATGAGACAAACACACAAATTAACTAGATTAAAAGCAAATGTTAGAGGTTAGTTTGAGAACTGAAGTTATCAGCCAATCTCATTCCCAGACAGACACTGTTTGCAGCTTTCAGGATATCTGGGACCTCTTCCAAACCTCCTAGATTTCTTTTTTTTCTGGATTTTACTGAGAATCTACTGCAAAACCCCTCTGTATAGATCTGGTTTAGAATACTAAACCTGTAAAAACCAAAGGGAGGAAAGGATGAATGACACTTAGTGTCCAGACCTAAAATTCTGAACTGGAACAACTTCCTATTATGTGGTTCAACCAGTTCTCATGTAATTCCTCTTTCCCCAAATCTAGGACCAGGCCCCAGGAACCGCCACCAGCACCGTCCTGAGGAACCTGGAACCAGGCACAGAGTACACCGTTACCGTGGTTCCCGTTTACCCAGAGATGGAGGGAAAATCCATGTCTGAAAAGGGGAAGACAAGTGAGTGCGACGGTTCATTTCCCCGATATGCCGATATTTTAAAACTCATGTAGCCGATAACCGATATCGATACCGATGTTAAAGCTGGACAAAAATAAGCAGTCATTGAAAATAGCAGTTTTGTTATCAATTTCTGACACTTTGAAAAATAATATACTCAAATATATTTTCATATGCTGATATCAAATTGATTTTTAAAAACGCGGTATCGATCTATTTTACTTTCAAAATCTGGTGAAATTTCATCGTTCTGTTACAAACTCTCGTGATATTTTGCAAATTCTTGTGAGATTTTGTTAGTAAAATAGATCGATACCACGTCAATATATCAACATATAAAAATATGGCAACATTTGGTGAATTTTCAGGGGATTTCGTAGCATAACGATGACATATAGCAATATTAGTAAAAGAGATTGATATGGTGTTTTTAAATGGCAATATATCAGCATATGAAGATATTGGGATATTTTAATGGATCAATATTTTTTCCCTCGTCATTAGAAGTTTTTAAGTCTGAGAAGTAGTATTTATTTATTTTTTTTAGACTTTAGAAACTCAGAAGCTGATCAAATATCGGGTTAAATATCGATGGGGTGGCCGATGTCCGATATTCAGTTTTAAGGCCGATACCGATAGGGGGCCAATTATATTGTGCATCCCTAAAAATACCAATTAATAGTCAATAACTATTAAATCTACAGCTAAGACAAACCTGAAAGTCAGTTTAGAAATGTCCCAAACTTTTCCTCTCTGTTTAAAATCCGGCGATCTAATTAAAATCTTGTGTCTGTCTTCAGATCCTTTGGGTGGAGTAAAGAACCTGAAAGTTATCGATCCCACCATCAACACGCTGACAGTTCGCTGGGACCCAGCTGTGGGAAACGTCAGAAGCTACAAGGTCTTTTATGCAGCCCAGCCAGGAGGAGAAGAGAAAGTGGTAAGAATCAGCATCCCTTCTTCACTGAGTTTCTTCTACTGATCTGAGAGAAAATACACTGCTGGAAAAAATGAAAGGGAACATGTAAAACAACACAATATGAAATAAAACGGTCCACTTAGGAAGCAACGCTGACTGACAATCATTTCCACATGCTGTCGTACAACAGGTGGAAATTATTGGCAATTAGCAAGACCCAGTCAATAAAGGAGTGGCTCTGCAGGTGGGGACCACAGGTCACCCATCGGTCCTTCTGCTTTCTGGCTGATGTTTTGGTCACTCTGAATGTTGGCGGTGCTTTCAGACTCATGGTAGCATGAGACAGACTCTACAACCCACACAAGTGGCTCAGGTAGAGCAGCTCATCCTGGATGGCACATCAATGGAAGCGGTGGCTAGAAGGTTAGCTGTGTCTGTTAGCGTAGTGTCCAGAAGTAGCAGCGCCGCTACCTCTTCTTTTGAGAAAGGAGGAACAGGAGGAGCACTGCCCGAGGCCTACAAAATGACCTCCAGCAGGCCACTTATGTGGATATGTCTTCACAAAAGGTTAGAAACTGACTCCATGAGGATGGTATGAGGGCCCAACATCCACAGATGGGGGTCGTGCTCACAGCCCAACAGCTTGCAGGATGCTTGGCATGTGTCAGAAAACACCAGGATTGGCTAATTCTCCAGTGGCACCGGGTATCGGTTACTGCAGGCTAACAAAGAACACAATGACTGCCCATTCCCAAGGGGCGGACCCATTGGTCCGGTTCAATTAGCATATTTTCTATCTCTCTTTTGGTCCGCTGTATAAAATCTGGAACTCAACACTATTTCTGACATTTTGAATTGAAAAAGCTTCCTGGATGGAAGAGAAATATCTTCAAACTTGGAAACAAAGTCTAGTGGATTGTTTTTTTTTTACTTTTTTGGAAATCCACGGGCGCCCTGTGCTCTTCACAGATGAAAACAGGTTCCAACTGACCAGAGGTGGCCTGACTGCCATTAGGTACAGAGATGAGGGGTCCGCTGACCCCTTGTGAGACCACATGCTGGTGCGGTTGGCTCGTTGTTCCTCCTTATGCAGGACAATGCTAGACCTCATGTAGCTGGAGTGTGTCAGCAGTTCCAGCAAGATGGAGGCATTGAAGCTATGGGCTGGCCCCGCCATTCGCCAGACCTGAAACCGATTGAACATGGTGTCTCGATCCATCCACCACGGTCACATTGCACCACAGACTCTCCGGTATCCTGTACCTTTTAGTCCAACAAATGGCTTAGTTACCTCCCTAGTGTGCCGTCAGTTCCTCCAGACTCCTCTCAATCATCTAATTATTTGATTCAGGTGTGTTAGGAACATAAGGAACAATCAGATCTCTGGTATCAGATGGAGCTTGGCCATTTAAGGCTTTATATGTGAATATTCAATGAGAGTATTTCATTCATTCATTCATTCATTCATTCAGATCTAAGATTTTATTTCAGTCTTCCCTTTATTTATTTTTATCAGTGTATGAACATCCAGCCTGAAGATATTTAAAGAGACACTGTTTTTTTTTTCCATCTGGAACAAATCTGATGTAACTAATCTTATATTGAACAGGAAGAGGTTTCAGGTGGAACCACGACCACCATCCTGAGAAATCTGGAAGCTGACACACTCTACAAAGTGGCTGTGGTTCCAGTCTACCCTGACATAGAGGGAATACGGCAGGAAGACAGCGGAAAGACAAGTAGGTGACCTTTAACGTTTCTTCATGGTTGACTGGAAGCTGATGAAAGTGATGCAGAGGCTCAATGTACCGTGGCTGGTAATGTCATGAGATGAGCCAAGGCTTCGACGCGCGTGTCGAGTAGTGGAGGGGGCGTTTCATTTTGGGGACGAGCTTAAATAGATTACGTCCGAAGCCTTGCTACCCTGCCATACCATGTTCAGCTCGCCCGGAACTTTGACAAACATTTAAACAGCCCCAGTATTCAGTCATGATGTGGGAGTTTGGAGGAGAGTCGGATAGAGTTAGGATAGACTGTAGTCTAGTTGGTTAAACCTAGTTTGATTAGATTAAACAATGTGATGATCAAAATCTGGTGTCAGTTGTAAAAGATAGACTTTCACTCCTGAGGTTGTTGGTTCAAGACGCAACTCAGACTTTTGAAAGTTGTGATAAAACACAAGCATTTTTGCTAATGTGACTAATTTGTATTGGTTAGCCCTATAGTACAAATTAATACCCCGTTTAAACGACCCTTGAAAAACCGATCCATGCCGAGACCGGTCCGAGCTCGGATCTGACGACCGTTTAAACATCACGCTATCTCGGTTCCTCGACTCCTCGCCTCCTAGTGACGATCTGCGGTATTACTGCCAGTATTGAAGGAGGGAATCAAGCAGTTGCTGGCGGTAATGCACCAAAAGTTGTTTGCCAACCGCCATAAAACACAAGAAGAAGAAGGCGAAGAAGGAGGGAATCAAGCAAATCAAAATGGCGGCGCCCGTCACATTCAGAAAGTTATGCTTGATTATTATTGCTTTACTTAGGTCTTATAATTTAAAATGTTGCGTGGAGAAGATTTCGAAAGATTTCCATTGTTGTTCATAGTTGAAGAAGAAGTCGTTCTTCTTCTTCTGTTTCCGGAGGGGCATTACCGCCAACTACTGGAACGGAGTGTGAATCGCGATGTTCAGCCAGACGGAGATGACGCGTTCTGCTCATGCGCTCTTGTTATCAGAGAACCGAGCCAGGGAAAAACCGAGCCGAGTCCACCTCTGGAACTGGTCTGCAGTTAGCTCGGTTCAGTTCAGTTTGCTTTCCATTTACACACCATAAGTTATCTCAGTTACTGAGCTCGGACCGGTCTCTGTTACTGTCTGCTTGAGCTTATTTCACTAAAATGGCAGAATAACAGTGTACCTTAAATTATTTTTCTCTTCTAAGACATTTTACACACAAAAAAAACTTAGAAAAGATTTTACTATAAACACCAATAATTAACATTTTCAAAGGAACTTAAATAGAAAAAAAAAAGAACAAGATTATGCAAACTGATTTTACAACTTTATTCAAAATCCTTTTCCGACCTTCCTTTATAATCTACATAAGAGGAGCCAGGAAAGAGCATCCAAATGTCAATTGACATTTTTGTAATTAAAAAAAAAAAGGAAAAGAAAAAATTTTTTAATTGCATCTTAGACACCTGATGACAGTATCATAGAAAAAACAAATGATTAAAAGCAATATAAAAGATATAAATGAATAAAATGATAAAAACAACAGAAATCCTAATAACTCCAACAATAACCAGAAGGGATAAACGGGTATTGACTATGGGTATACTGGTCTGACCGGGTATGCTGGTCTGACAGAACAACGGATCTGCTTGGTGTCGCGTTGTTTGCTTCAGTTGCTCCCCGACTTCATTACCTTCATGTTTGAGCTTTGTTGCGTTTGCTCACATGTTGCTGCTGCTTTTTATTAGCGCTGCAGAATCAGTGTGAAAGGTTAAAATTTGCCACGGCACCTCATTTGTCATCCTAGAATATAATCCTTAAAAGAAAAAGAAAAGGGATAATGTTTTTTGGATTGCGGCTGCTCAGATGTTCCCGGGAACCCTGACAGATTTATTCCTGACAGAAGAGTTTGTGGCGGTTTGAAACACTTGAGGCGCTTCAGCCGTTTGGATTGGCTCGCTGTGAAATACCACGAATGGAGGCTGTGATCCAGCCTGCAGATAACTCATCAGCTGGCCTGGAGATGTTGAAAAGCTCTCAGATCAATATATAAACCAAAGTTTATGAGGTTAAGAGAAGATTTCTCATTAAAAAAAAAATTAAAAAATTTGGATCCGTTGGATGGAAGACGCCGATGAGAACAAAATGAACTGAGGGTTTATGTGGAGCAGAAAGTTTAGTTTTTGAGTCCAACCGTCCTGCAGAACCAGCTTATCTTCCTCAGCCCTGATCTGTTTAAAGTTCCTCACCTCCTGCCAGAGATGGGAAGTAACGAAGTACAAATACTTTGTTACTGTACTCAAGTAGATTTTTCTGATATTTCTACTTTACTTTACTACTTATTTTTATGGCGACTTTTTACTTCTACTCCTTACATTTTTACACAAATATCTGTACTTTCTACTCCTTACATTTTAAAAAATTGTCTCGTTACTTTAGTTTTGAATCATTTCAATGGAGTTACTGTTATTATTTTTCACGTCATCAATACCAAATTCAATCTAATTGGATGGGAATCTACGTTGCATTTGACGCACCACTACAAGATGAATCGACAGATTCGGCGGTATTCATTGGCGGCAAATCATTGCAGCTTGGTGGCGGTGGCGTTAGCATAGTAGCATGGACGACGAGATGATTGAAAATGAACACAACGGAGATCTAGTCCTATTGGCAGACATCCATTTAAAATGTAGGCAACGGCATGAAAAAAGTGGTTTCTACTTTTACTTTTATACTTTAAGTAAATTTACAAGCCTGTACTTTGTTACTTTTACTTGAGAAAAGAAGTTTAATCAGTACTTCCACTTTTACCAGAGTATTTTTTAACACAAGTATCTGTACTTTTACTCAAGTACGGAAAGTGAGTACTTTTGCCATCTCTGCCTCCTGATCGATCATGCCAGAAAACCAGAAAACTTTAATAGGCCAGTTAATAAACAATGGAAACTGAGGGGTGGCCGAAAGCTGATGGGCGCCAAAACCTCAGGGTCAATCTACACTGTTCAATTCTATTCTATTCAGTTTATTTCTATAGCGCCAATGCACAACATTTCATCCCAAGGATGACATGATGACAAGTTTTCTATCTAAGGAAAACCAGCAGATTGTATCGACTCATTGACTCAAATGCAATCCCTTACACTAAGCATGCTTGTAGCGACAGTGGAGAGGAAAAACTCCCTTTAAACAAGAAGAAACCTCCAGCAGGTGGCTGGAAACACACAGCCAGGCAGACGAGCTCCGAGCCAGCTCCCATGTCAGAGGATGAAGAGAGCACATCCAGTTAGTCACAGTCAGAGAAACAGGACTACACTGGAAAACAGGCCAAGCTCCAACATCTAGAAACAAAGGTGTTGATGGCAGCAGCACAGCTGATATTTCTCTCCAGGATGGAGTCACAGCCAAACAGGAACAGACCAGATGAAGCTACTATGAGAAAAAGCAGAGAGAGCAGAACGTTAGAGATTGAACTAACAGATTCTGCAGAGTGGGAGAATAGAGATAGAATGAAGCAGAATGATGAAAAAGGGGTCCCTATGTCCTCCAGCAGTCTAAGCCTATAGCAGCAGAACTATAGAGATAGCTCAGGATAACTAATACTCCAACAGGAAAAAAACACAACATCCATATTTTGTAAATAAAGACAAACTATATATTTTCCTACATTCTTTGCTAACAAATAGATGCAGATATGTAATCATCCATGTTGTCTAAATAAAAGGTATAGGGGACAACATTTCTAGGGCAAACATTTTTCCATAGTCATTACTTACCTACTTTTATCTAAAATTGTTCTGCATAAAATTAATATTTACATATACTAATATCTACGTTAAATGGAGTTTTAAGTTATTATTAATGTGGTTATTTATCTATGATTTCATTGAAGACTTTAATGTTAATATATTGATGAGCATAATTAACCACAGCGCTTTAGTTGTCAAGTAATTGTTAATATGTGAAAATTTAAAATATTTAATGAGTTTGAACATTCCCCTTGATAGTATTACTGCTGCCACCGCCTGTATTGGAAGGGGGAAAATGGCCACTGGGCTGGCCAATGATTTGCTAAGGGAGTCCATGGCCACCCCCATGAAGCTCCGCCCCTGTACGGCGTTGATCAAAGTGCTCACCGTTGTGCCTTTCCTTCCTTTCAGAGGATCTGGGTGGAGTGAGGAATCTCCAGGTGACGGACCCCACCGTCAGCTCCCTCAGGGTCCGCTGGGAGCCGGCTGAGGGAGACGTCCGAATCTACAAAATCCTCTACGCCCCGGCGGCTGGAGGAGCCGAGAGCATGGTGGGTGCACGAGATTAACCGGCTCTCATGTTCATTCAGAGCACAAGATCTGTCGGATCGGAGATTAAAAAGTCGTATGCAGATGTTTTTAAGCCTTTAGCCTAAGAACATACGTCTAAATGACGTCTGGTGTTTTGGGGAGGTTAGCTCCGTCTAACGTTTAACCTTATATTGCAGAAAAGTTTTACGTTGATGATAGCTTTGGCAATAGTAGCCATTCAAAATTTCCCCACTTTCCTTTATTGGTCCTTGGCTGGTGCTTGATTGGTCCTTGGCTGGTCTTGGCTTGTCCTTGGCTGATCCTTGGCTGATCCTTGGCTGGCCCTTGGCTGGCCCTTGGTTGGTCCTTGGCTGATCAATGACTGATCCTTGGTTGGCCCTTGGCTGGTCCTTGGCTGATCCTTGGCTGGCCCTTGGCTGGTCCATGGCTGGTCTTGGCTGGCCCTTGGCTGGCCCTTGGCTGATCCTTGGCTGGCCCTTGGCTGGTCAATGGCTGATCCTTGGCTGGTCCTTGGCTGGTCTTGGCTGGTCCTTGGTTGGTCCTTGGCTGATCCTTGGTTGGTCCTTGGCTGGTCAATGGTTGGTCCTTAGCTGGTCCTTGGCTGTTCCTGGGTTAGTCCTTGGCTGGTCCTTGGCTGGTCCTTAGCTGGTCCTTGGCTGTTCCTGGGTTAGTCCTTGGTTGGTCCTTGGCTGGTCCTTGGCTGGTCAATGGTTGGTCCTTAGCTGGTCCTTGGCTGTTCCTGGGTTAGTCCTTGGCTGGTCCTTGGCTGGTCCTTAGCTGGTCCTTGGCTGGTCCTTGGCTGATCCTTGGCTGGCCCTTAGCTGGCCCTTGGCTGGCCCTTGGCTGGTCCTTGGCTGATCCTTGGCTGGCCATTGGCTGGTCAATGGCTGATCGTTGGCGGGCCCTTGGCTGGTCCTTGGTTGGTCCTTGGCTGATCCTTGGTTGGCCCTTGGCTGGTCTTGGCTGGTCAATGGCTGGTCCTTGGCTGGCCCTTGGCTGGTCCTTGGCTGGCCCTTGGCTGGTCCTTGGCTGACCCTTGGTTGGCCATTGGCGGGTCCTTGGCTGATCCTTGGCTGGCCATTGGCTGGTCAATGGCTGATCGTTGGCGGGCCCTTGGCTGGTCCTTGGTTGGTCCTTGGCTGATCCTTGGTTGGCCCTTGGCTGGTCTTGGCTGGTCAATGGCTGGTCCTTGGCTGGCCCTTGGCTGGTCCTTAGCTGGCCCTTGGCTTGTCCTTGGCTGGTCCTTGGCTGATCCTTGGCTGTTCCTTGGCTGTTCCTGGGGTGGTCCTTGGCTGTTCCTGGGTTGGTCCTTGGCTGTTCCTGGGTTGGTCCTTGGCTGTTCCTTGACTGTTCCTGGGTTGGTCCTTGGCTGTTCCTGGGTTGGTCCTTGGCTGTTCCTTGGCTGTTCCTGGGGTGGTCCTTTGCTGTTCCTGGGTTAGTCCTTGGCTGGTCCTTGGCTGGTCCTTAGCTGGTCCTTAGCTGGTCCTTGGCTGGTCCTTGGCTGTTCCTGGGTTGGTCCTTGGCTGTTCCTGGGGTGGTCCTTGGCTGTTCCTTGGCTGTTCCTGGGTTGGTCCTTGGCTGTTCCTTGGCTGTTCCTGGGTTGGTCCTTGGCTGTTCCTTGGCTGTTCCTGGGTTGTTCCTTGGCTGGTACTTGGCCGGTCCTTGACTGGTCCTTGGTTGGTCCTTGGCTCGTCCTTGGCTGTTCCTTGGCTGGTCCTGGGTTGGTCCTTGGCTGATCCTTGGCTGGTCAATGGCTGGTCCTTGGCAGATCCTTGGCTGTTCCTGGGTTGGTCCTTGGCTTGCCCTTGACTGGTCCTTGGCTGGTCCTTGGCTGATCCTTGGCTAGTCACTCCATGTGCTGGGAGTCGGAGTGGATATTGGTTGCAGGGAAGTGGGCTGCCATTCGGTTGGGAAGAGCCATTTTAAATGGCTGCTGCTGTAACTGAATTTAGATATTAGATTTAAACATTGTAAAATCTATAAAATAGTTATTTATATGCAACAGTTTGAGTCTGTAAAATGAATTCTTATTCTGCACCAGTATAGACAATCTGAATTATTTTTATTATTTGTTTTGATGAAAAGTTGTAGCTCTTTAATCCTGGAGCATCTTCCTCTCTGAGAAGCAGCTCATGGTGGATAAATTCATTCAGAAACTCAGACTCTGACCACAAAGATTAAAACTAGGAAGTTGGATAAACTGAAGAGTTTTTTTTAGGAAAAACCTTCCCAAGAAAATGTTGTAAATAAGCATTTGTACCTTTGGATGGAACTAAAATAAGCCTCTGTTCTGTTCCTGCTACAGACTCAGGTGTCCGGAATGACCACCAACACGGTGCTGAGGGAGCTGACACCGGATACGGAATACCGCGTGTCGGTGATCCCCGTCTACACGGAGGTGGAGGGAAAACGCATGTCAGAGAACGGGAAAACCAGTGAGTGTTATTTCCTGTGTATTTCATGGACGGGGGCCGCCTTTCACAGCTGCCTTTTGTATCTATGCTTCTTTTTCTATGTCTGCTTCTGTCTCCTTGAACCCCAGTGGGCCTCAGCAGATGGCCGCTCACACTGAGCCTGGTTCTGCTGGAGGTTTCTTCCTGTTCAAAGGGAGTTTTTCCTCTCCACTGTCGCTACAAGCAAGTGTGAGGGATTGCTGAAGAGTCAATGAGTCGATGCAATCAGCTGGTTTTCCTTAGATAAAGCGGGCGGCGGCTCTGCTCTAGGTGGATCTAACCTCTCTGTGGTTTCCTCAGAGGCTCTGGGCGGAGTGAAGAACCTGCAGGTCACCGATCCCACCACCAGCTCCCTGAAGGTCCGCTGGGACGCAGCGGAGGGAAACGTCCGGCAGTACCGCCTCTTCTACGTCCCTGCGACCGGAGGAGCCGAGGACATGGTGAGAGATTCCACGGGTCCACGCCACTAGTGGGCCGACCAGGTTCTGGTTCTAAACCAGAAGAACCGCTCGACAGAGTACACAGAAACATGATGCCTGTCTGTCTGTCTGTGGGAACAGGAGCAGGTGTCGGGGGGAACCACAAACACGGTCCTTAGGAACCTGCTGTCGGACACGCCGTACACCGTCACTGTGGTTCCGGTTTACCCTGAAGGAGAAGGTCTGCGACAGTCGGACAAGGGAAAGACCCGTAAGTCCTGGTTCCTCTCCGGTTCTTCCGGAGTTTTAACCCATTCGGATCTTTTATTACAGTTCTGGTTCCGTCCTTTTAGATTTCTCGTCAGGTTTTGTCTCGGTTCTTAAGGGAAGCGTTCAGTAAACGCTGACAGGTTTTAAGATTATGGACTTCATAAAGTTCTGATATCAGACTGAAATCCGGCCCATTAGCAGAGTGAACTGGACCAACCCAGAACCAGGTCTATATAGACAAGGAAGAGCTGGAAACCTCCTGTAAGTTTCAGGTTTCTGGTCTTTCTGGGACCGTTTGGACCCAAAGCTTGAATCCAGATTCTTTACAGAACCGCCGCTGCAGTATGGAGAGAATTTAGTTCCAATATTGTTACCATAAACCGTTTTATGAGCTTTTTGGTTTCTCAGGTTTTAGTTTTTAATTTAATTTTATTCTAATTTTTTTTTTTTTATCATTGAGTTAAAAAGATCAGTAAACATTTTTCTAACGTCCAGCAGGTTAGAGTCTGATCTGGAAAACACAATTTCAAAAGAATTAAAAAATCTCTTTGAAAAATAAAACAAACAAAAAAAAAACTGAAAATTAAAAAAATGTAGAATTCATAATAAAAAAAAACAATTGTAAAAAATATTAAATTTCTAGAGAAAAAATTATTTAAAAATATGCTTGAAAATATAGTCTGTAAAAAAAATAGAAACAATTTAATTAGAAAATATAGAAAATCTGAAACTCAAAATTTTGAGAAATAAAATTGAGAAAATATTAAATTTGTAAAGAAAAACTCAAAAGATAAATGTGAAAATATAGTCTGCAAAAAATTTTAAAAATTTTATTCGAACGTATAGAAAATATCAAATTTAAAATTGCAAGAAATAAAATTGAGAAAATATTAAATTTGTAAAGAAAAAGTCAAAAAATAAATGTAAAAATATAAAGTCTGCAAAAAAATGTATTTGTTTATATAAAATCTGCAAAAAGGTGTAAAACCGTAAAAATATAAATTGAAAGAAAAGGAAAAAAAGCAACTTGGACTAAAAACAAATTCACTCCACTCTGCTTTCAGTTAATCTCTCTGTTTGTGCAGCAACATCTTTTTTTTGCACTGATGATGTTCCTCCGGTCCCTGGAGGTCTGTCACATTCTGAGTGGACCTCCAGGAACCGAGTCCAACCCAAACAAAGAGTCGGCGCTGCATCCGATGGCGTTATTGTGGAGGTTTCCTCTAAATGGCTCCTGAAGCATCTCATCGCTCTTTTATTAGAGGTTCCTCACATCTGGATCCACTTTTAGAGGCTTTTAGAGGAATGCTGCTCCACCGTTTCTCACAGACGGTGAATCCTGGTGAAACTGAGGCTCACCTGCTCCTGTCAGCCTAACTCTGTCTCCTCCTCTCTGGACAGTTCCACGGACGCCGCCCAGGAACATCCAGGTGTACAACCCCAGCCCCAACAGCCTGAACGTGCGCTGGGAGGCCGCCACGGGTCTGGTGCAGCAGTACCGCGTGGCGTACGCCCCCCTGAGTGGAGTCAGACCCTCAGAGTCGGTGAGTTTTAGTCCAGCAGGAGCTCAAAGAAAAAACCAACATTTATTTCCACCAAAAGGTCAGAAGCAGGTCAGGATGTTGTTTAGCTCAGGATTTAGGATCCATCCAGTATTGAATCTGTCTTTAAAAGATTTTTCCCAAAAGAGCCTCCAGAACCAATCATTAACCCCACTCTCTGTAATTCAGTTAATAAAATACTTTCTTTTTCTGGAGACGTTTAAAACCGTCAAATGAACCAAAACTTTTGTGTCTGAGGCCTAAAAAGTCTGTAGTTTGATTCCCACTGAAGGTTCTGGTTCTGACCCGGCTGTTTCCACACCATATCCTGATCCAAAGACAGACCGTTCCCAAGTGAAACTTGAAGCACAACCATTTTGTCCTGGTTCCAATCTGAAAAGTGTGGCATGCTTTTGTTTTCAGCTACTTTGACTCTTCATTATCACTCAGAGTCCAGCTGGGAGTTTTTTAATCTCAGTGTGAATCCAACAGTTGTTTGGAGATCTGGACTTTGACTAGGCCGTTCTACCATCAGTTCCGTCTCTGGTTGGAGGTTCTGCTTGGTTCTCAGTCCCAGGTCTCAGAAAAAGCTTTTCTTCCTGGATTCAGCTCCATCCATCCGACCAGCTTCACCTCCCACGGCATGATACGGCCTCCTCCGTGTGTCTTTGTGGGGACTTGTGCGTTCTCCTGGGCTTAGCCACTGCGCTAGTTCTGTTCCAGTTTACAAGAACAGCAGACGGAGAATGGACAAAGTCCCCGGATGTTGTTCTTGCCCCTCCCTATTTACCCAGCATGCATCAGAGCGGACTTATCTGTTCTCAAGATTGACAGCTGTCCCAGCATGCACTGCTGCAGCAGCAACAGCTGCCAGGTTAGCTCACAGAGCTCAGAGTATGTACATATGAGTATATACATTTTAAGATCATTTCAGGCGAGAACATTTAACTTTAAGGTTCAATATATGGCCTGTTTACTGATTTAATAAAATGCGTGATAAAAAAAAAGTTCAGATGTTGAGGGGACCACGGCAACCAGTGGACCTCCGAGGCTAACCACAGCCAGGGCTAACGTTAGCCCCTCTGCTGCAGCCAGAGCTAACGTTAGCCAGTCTGCAGCAGCCACTGCTAACGTTAGCCCGTCTGCAGCAGCCAGAGCTAACGTTAGCCCGTCTGCAGCAGCCAGAGCTAACATTAGCCCGTCTGCAGCAGCCACTGCTAACGTTAGCCCGTCTGCAAGAGTCAGGGCTACCCTTAGCCCATCTGAAGCAGCCAGCTCTAACATTAGCCCATCTGAAGCAGCCAGGGCTAACGTTAGCCCATCTGAAGCAGCCAGCGCTGACCTTAGCCCATCTGAAGCAGCCAGGGCTAACGTTAGCCCGTCTGAAGCAGCCAGGGCTGACGTTAGCCCATCTGCTGAAGCCAGGGCTAACGTTAGCCCATCTGAAGCCGCCAGGGCTAACATTAGCCCATCTGCAGCAGCAAGGGCTAACATTCGCCCATCTGCAGCAGTCAGGGCTAACATTAGCCCATCTGCAGCAGTCAGCGCTAACGTTAGCCAATCTGCAGCAGCCAGGGCTAACATTAGCCCATCTGAAGCAGCCAGGGCTAACATTAGCCCATCTGAAGCAGCCAGGGCTAACATTAGCCCATCTGAAGCAGCCAGGGCTAACGTTAGCCCATCTGAAGCAGCCAGGGCTAACATTAGCCCATCTGAAGCAGCCAGGGCTAACGTTAGCCCATCTGAAGCAGCCAGGGCTAACGTTAGCCCGTCTGAAGCAGCCAGGGCTAACGTTAGCCCATCTGAAGCAGCCAGGGCTAACATTAGCCCATCTGAAGCAGCCAGGGCTAACGTTAGCCCATCTGAAGCAGCCAGGGCTAACGTTAGCCCATCTGAAGCAGCCAGGGCTAACGTTAGCCCATCTGAAGCAGCCAGCGCTGACCTTAGCCCATCTGAAGCAGCCAGGGCTAACGTTAGCCCATCTGAAGCAGCCAGCGCTGACCTTAGCCCATCTGAAGCAGCCAGGGCTAACGTTAGCCCATCTGAAGCAGCCAGGGCTAACATTAGCCCATCTGCAGCAGCCAGGGCTAACATTAGCCCATCTGAAGCAGCCAGCGCTGACCTTAGCCCATCTGAAGCAGCCAGGGCTAACGTTAGCCCATCTGAAGCAGCCAGGGCTAACATTAGCCCATCTGCAGCAGCCAGGGCTAACATTAGCCCATCTGCAGCAGTCAGGGCTAACGTTAGCCAATCTGCAGCAGCCAGGGCTAACATTAGCCCATCTGAAGCAGCCAGGGCTAACGTTAGCCCATCTGAAGCAGCCAGGGCTAACATTAGCCCATCTGCAGCAGCCAGGGCTAACATTAGCCCATCTGAAGCAGCCAGGGCTAACGTTAGCCCATCCGAAGCAGCCAGGGCTAACATTAGCCAATCTGCAGCGGTCCTCTCTCTGCATAGCTATGTGTGAAGTCTAGGGTGGCCAGATGTCCGGCTTTAGGGCGGACAGTCCGGATTTTCATTGCACTGTCCGGCGTCCGGCGCTGCACCCAGCCGGACGTGTATTTGTCCTCCTTTACCCCCAGATTCCACATACTCCGTCAGCGCTCCGCCCCGCTCACGTACGTCGTGCAGAGTACTTGTCTGTCATGTAAATCAATGAGAGCTGTTCCACATCCTCCGCTCGTCACCGCCCACGTACGGCTTCTCCGTCCTTCACCGTCAAAATACGGAGCTGAGCTATTTTTTGCTCCCCTCCGGTCCGTCCAGATCAAGACCTGCTATTTCAATCGCACCAAACAGAAAAAAGAATGTAGAGAAGACCCGGTTTGTCAAATTAAATTATAGTAAAAACAGATCGGTAACTAGAAATTAGAGCATAGTTCGTATATATTCCCAAAAACTAAGAGCAATTAATTAAATAATTGGATGCAGACTATTGGTGCTTCAACAGACCAGGAAGAAGTTGTGAGATTCTAGAGCGCATCTCACAACTTTAAAAGAAAATTCTTATTGCAGGAATGGATGAAGAGATGATGAGTTTGGAAGCAGAGAATAAACAGAGTTCATACAAACTATGTATGATCCTAGTTATCCCTGTTACAAAAATCCACAACAGAAAGAAAATATTTGGGCAGAAACTGAACATCTGCTGGATGATGATGGGGATTTTTTTAATATGTCAGATTAAATTAAGCGTTCACAGGTTTTATACAGGAATGAGGAACTCTAATTTAATGCTCTTTTAATGCTATTAGAAATAATTTTAATGCCATCAACAAGTATCATGTACACAAGTTATTAGTTTACATGAAATAAGGAGCTGTAAGCACAGTTCCATGACTCAAGTTTATATATATATATATATATATATATATATATATATATATATGGATAGATAGAGAACATGGTGAAATCATCTTTACTCTCAACAGGCTGCGGCCATGTCATGACTTCCTCTTTTCCAGCCACTTTTTGCAGTTTGCATCGTCCTATTCTCTAGCTCTTTCTCGAGCTTCTTTTCCAAACAACTGCTTTATGATCAATTGCAGCAGTTCTGCGCAAATTAATCGTGTTAAAAAATGGTCACTTTTTAAACACCACAATGTATTAAATAAATACAAATGCTGGGAACCAATTCTTTTTTTACATTTCTTTAATATTTTGTTCTATTCAGCTACACAAGCATCCTCTTTAAACTACTAAGAATTGTGCTATAAATGTGACTTTACCCCATTCTTATGTACACCTTAGTAATTTATTGATATGCCGCACAATGTCCTCCTTTTTGGTGCTATAGAAATGGCCACCCTAGTGAAGTCAGTGATGTCATCAGTACGCTGCTGTTCCAGTTGACTCAGATTTATTCTGCTCCTGTTCTACCAGAGTCCAGAATTTCCTGGGTTCTTCTCCAGAACTTACATGGCAAGAACATGAGTATAAACCCGCGTTCTAGTGAATTGAGATACAGGCGTAGTTTCCTGTTGAGTTCTGACCACAGTTTCTTCATAAATGTCAGGATTGTGAGCAGTTTGTTCTGTCGGCGGTTTGTCCCCAGTTAGTTTGTCCCCAGTTAGTTTGTCCCCAGCAGCCCGGCGGCTCCTGTGTTTACGGTCATATTCTGGTTTTTGTTGCTGAAACCTGAGCTCTACACTGCAAAAACAATCCAGAAATAAGTAAAAAATTGCTTAAATTAAGGATATTTAGCCTTAATTTGAGCAGGTAAATAAGATGATTTGCCAATGGAATGAGTATTTTCACTCTTAAAATAAGATAGTTAGATAATATGCACTTGAAATAAGAAGAAAAAATTGTTTTTTCTTATTTTAAAAGGAAATTGTCTTGTTCCATTGGCAAAGTGTCTTACTTACCTTCTCAAATCAAGGAAAAACGCACTTATTTTAAGAAAAAATAACTTATTGAGATTTCTATTTTTTGCAGTGTAGGCTGACCTGTGCTGCAGCACTAAAAAGATTAGTTCCTTGAGATGAGAGGAACCGTCAGCTCGTTTTTATAGAAGCCGTTTCAGTTGGAAGAAAGAAGAACCGATCAGCTGAAGACATGTTTAAAGTCCTGGATGATCCGGCTTGTTTGGATCCATCCCCTGTGGAGGTCAGGTCAGGTTGGCTAGCAGCAGAGCAGATCCGGTTGCCCTGACGTCTGTTTTAACGGCCATCAGTTCACTGATCATCCATGATGTCAGGAAACATGTCGGCTCTGGACCCGATCCTCACCTCCTGGTGATTAGTCTGCTGTCCGACCTCCCGGGTCTTTGCTAGTTTGGCTGCAGCAGAACTGGATGTTGGACTTGGAGCGGTGAGGGCCTTCCTGTCAGACGGAGGTGATGCATGAAGAGGCCTGGATTGACGCAGTCAGCTGAGTCAGCTGTTGAATCATGACTCTATAACCGGGCTTTATTTTTAGATGAGGCACTTTTTCAAACCTTTCTGATCAACTTTCCTGTTTTGTTTTTTTTTTGTTCCTCCTGAAAGGTCCTGGTTCCAGGAACCATCACCAATGCCTACCTGGACAACCTGATCCCAGACACTCCCTACTCCGTCACCGTCACGGCCATCTATGCCGACGGCGAGGGATCGGAGATGAAGAGCGACGGCAAAACGCGTAAGAACACAACCTGACCGCCACCTTCCTGTGGACGCTGCATCACGCTGTGGATTAATTAATTCCACGAGGAAACAGAACACCTGCAGGAAGTAGAAATAGCCGCCGATGCCTCTGGTGGAGAGAAAACCAACCAGCCGGGGCTTCGGGTTGTTTCTGGCTCCTCAGCAGCAAAATCACAAATAAACAAAATAAAATCTTGGCATTCAGGGAATTAACTACTGGATTGATCCATAATCAGGAAACCTGGAGGTAAAGAACTGAAGGGATCAACAGTTTTTATTCATTTGGAAAATTGGACCCAACAAATCTACTTATTTTATAAATTGATAACTTTAATTTCAGATGATTTAAATCTGGATCCAATAATTTGAATTACAATTGAGAGAAACATACTTTTATACGGAGTGAATTTTGTTCCACTATTTATAAAAGCAAATAATAAATTTTGTAAATTTAAATTTGAAAGAAAGCAATCCAGAAATGAAACCTAAAAAAGTTTAGTTAGATTCTGTTTTTTCTTCTCATTTATGTTCTATATTTTATGTGTTTTTTTTATTGTATTTTGTTAAAAAAAAATTTTTTTTTTCTTTTTTTGTATTTCAAACTTCATATTTTCAAATTGTATTTTTTTTAAATGTCTTTTTAAGGATTTTTTTCAGATAGTTAAGAATTATTATTTTAATTCATTGGTTTCTTTTTAAAATGCGTTCTCTTCACTAATGCTAACCGTTTCTCTTGATTGGCCCATTCATCAATGAAAATACTGCAGCTTACGTCAATACACACCAACAGAAATACGTCTTTATATTAAATTATAATTCATATTAAATTTTTACAAAAAATTTTAAAATACTGTATATTCTGGATTATAAAGTGCACCTCACTATTAGCCAATTATTCTACTGAGCTGTCTCCCACCAAACCTGTAGGGGGAGCTCTATATAGCCCATGGAATAGGGACAAATAAGAATGCTAGCTCCCATTAGCTTGTTAGCTTGCAGCAGTAAGAGCTTCTACTGAAAGCTGGAGCTTCATCAGCTCCTTGTTTCAGCTCTGCAGAGTTGAACCCAGTCTTTTTATTGGTTCAGCAGCTTTAATGAGGTGAATAAATGTCAATATGTGTGAAACGAGGACATTTGTTCTCCGTCGCGCTTGCTGCTAGCACGTTATTGCGCTAAAGGAAAATTAGCCACTTATTCTTTCATTTCCAACTTCTACTTCGCCCTCTTGTGGTTAGTAAAAATCCACAGATAAGCTGCACCTTCTTATAAGCCACATTGTTCAAAGTGTGGGAAAGAAATAATGAAATTAGACAAAAATGTTTGTTAAAAAAAAATTTGTAAAAAAAAAAAAAATATATATATATATATATATATATATATATATTTTTTTTTTTTACAAATTTTTTACAATTTATATATATATATATATATATATATATATATATATATATAAATTGTGCAAGTCAGCTATAAAGCTTATTTAGAAATTATCTTTTTTTATTTTCCATTGAAAACACATGGTCTTTACTTGAAACAATATTGGAACAAAATTGACTCCATACATAAACTACAGCATCATCAAATTCAAAGATAAAGGGACAGAAACCAGCTGCTGGAAAAGATTTAAAATGCATCTAAACCATCAACCTGCTCCTTCTTCACACGGCGTCATGTTTCAGTACCCAGAGCGGGCCCCAGGAACCTGCGCGTGTACGACGCCACCACCAGCACCCTGACCATCGGCTGGGACCACGCAGAAGGGCCCGTCAGGCAGTACCGCATCGCCTACGCTCCCATGACCGGAGACCCCATCACAGAGTTTGTGAGTGCATCGTTACACACATGCTGGGTGTCCTGGATGTCACCTGTGATGTCAGCTCACTGATGCTGGACCTCGTTAAAAGAAAGACGGGTCGTCTTGTTTTACACTCTGGCAGCAGAGCAACGCATGTTTTTTGTGGATAAACTCTGGTGATGCTGCAGTTAAACTATGTGATGATGTCACAGGACTGAGATCTTCACCAGCGACTTATTTAGATTTAAACTATTTGCAGTGTGAAGCACCGGCGGTCTGGTTCCGGGCCGCCCTCAGCGTGTCTGACACTAATGCTCCTCTTGTTCTCCCGATGCTTCTAGACGATGGTTCCAGGGAACAGGAACAACGCCATGCTGCAGAACCTGTTCCCAGACACGCCGTACAACATCAGCGTGGAGGCCATCTACGGCGAGGGGCCCGGAGGGTCCCTGAGCGGGAACGGGCGGACAAGTGAGGCCAATTTGCACATTTACTCTATCTGATGGCAGTGGGCGGGTAAATGTGATTGACAGCTTGCAGCATCACTGGGCCATGCCCGTTCCATGTTGCATTCAAGGACTGTGGGTATCCAACTACTTGAGCAAGTAGTTGGAGTTATATGGAGTTAAAAAGAGGTCAAAATGTTTGTAAACTTATAATAGTTGAAACAGAAGAAAAATAAAAGTTGAAACTGAAGAAACTAAAGTTGATATTAAATGTCAAATTTTGACCTTATAATCTGAGAAACTAAAAAAGCAAACATAAAATTATAAGAATTAAACCTAAATTCTCCCCTCAGCTTGAAAAAACTCATAATTCAGTTTAGTATTTTAATTACACTTTTTCTTTTTATATTTCTTTTCTTTATTGCAGTTTTAGATTTTATATTTCCAGATTTAAATCTCTCTTTCAGTTTCTTTTTTTTAGTTTCAAATTCCTTTCTCAGTTTCAGATTCTGTTTTAAACTTTCAAATCAGCTTTTTCACCTTCAGATTTTGACCCATATCTGACGGGAGGGGGCGGGGAAACATGACTGACAGCTTGTAGCAGCGCTGGAGCGATCCCCGTTCCATGTTGCATTCATGGACTGTGGGTATCCAACTACTTCAGCAAGTAATGGGGTTCCCACAGTCCCTGAATGCAACATGGAAAGGGACATTTGATCACTGCTGCACTTTAGGAAATAGAAATTGTCATTTCACTGCTAAGCTGCAGCTCATTTACTGTCTGAAAGCTGTAAGAAAACAAAATTTCATTTTGTATAACCTATGTTATATAAAATGATAATAAAAGTTGTCTATTGTCTAATTGTCCAGTGCTGCAGCCAGCTGTCAATCACATTTCCCCGCCCACTCCTGTCATATTGGGGTTAAAACCTCAAGGTGAAAAAAAACGATTTGAATGTGAATTTAAAAAAATCCTGAAATTGAAAAAGCAATTTGGACAAAAAGAAATGGATTTGAATCTGAAAATATAAAATATAAAACTTCAATAAAGAAAAAAAGAAAAAGTGTAACTAGAAAAAGCTGTTTCGGAGAAACAGCAAGTGGGAATGCTTTTGCTGAATGAATAAAGCTGAAATTAACTGCAGAACATATGAAAATGTGATAGGAAGTCATCAGAAACTTCAAACTGCAGAAAACAATTGAATCATCTGAAGATTTTGTAGGGTAGAATTATTTGGCACTAAAATGGCAGAAAGAAACTCATCTTAAAAGCTGCACAGCCAAACCATACATAATATCAAAAATGTCATTAATATGTGCACTAGAAGGGTCTTAATATAATGTCTATCAAGTTTCTAGAAAAATTTCTAAAGAAATTTTGAAGTGGGGCCACCTACTGCCCAGAAACATGTCAGGCATGTTATGAATTAGCAGCAAACAGAAAAGCTTAATTCCTGTCCAGAAAAAGAGCAAAATTAAGCCAAGGTTCACAGCATAGGCTGAAAAATATGAAATTAGCTGAATCAGAAAAGAAATTACAAAGAAAAAATTGAATCTTATCTGGTTGAAGAAAATATGAGTAGCTCAAGGATGGGAAGTAAAATGTTGAGGAAGATGGTATTGAATAAGTATCAAAATTTTGAAATTGTGGAAATGTCAAGACTTGGCACAACAATTTGAAATGATTTAAAATGTGTTGGTTGATCAGCATAAAGAAAACAGTGTCATCCTTAGAGGATTGAAAATATACAAACCTATGTGCAAGACTGACCATGAGAAGCAGAGGAAGGACAGAGAGAGAAGCTTATAGAAAGAGAGTTAATACCACTTAAGGAGCTGAATTTATAAAAAAAAAACTAACCTGCATGTTACGAGCCGCTGCAGTGATGAAAGCACCGTTGGCAGGCTTAGGCTGCATGTTATGAGGTTAGCAGATGCTGTATCTCAGTGTAAATCTTAGAACCTGGTTAAGAAATATGCTCTGAGGTCTGTGGTCAACAGGCCTTGGTAGTGTAATTTGAAGAAATTGGTTGAATTTGGGTCATAGCTACAAGCCACACGGCACAATGAATGAGTGTGTGTAAGGAAGAGGCTTTTATTTTGTAGAGTCCCTTTAGTCTTATTTTGAAAGTCTATCATGGATGTGTGTCAAGGGAAGGGTCATGCCCAGCAGTTATATAGAATCCATTTCTAAATATGAAATCACTGGTTTTCCATGTCATTGGGTGAATAGATGCTGTATTAGAGCGTAAATGGGAGACTTTTATTGTGAAATTCACTCCGGGGTATGTTTTGAAAAGGTCCCTAGAGTCTAATAGAAACAAACTGGTAGAGTTTGGGTCATAATGCTGATCCATTTGCATCAATTAATACGCGTGTATAATATAGAGGCTTTTATTTTGTAGGGTCACTGGAGTCTTATTTTGAAAGTCTAGCAGGGTAGTGTGTTGAGAAAAGGGTCAGACCCAGCAGTGATACTTGATGACTTTCCAATCATTAAATCATTCTTTCCCCTGTTATTAGGGCAGTAGATGAAGTGGCAATGGGAGGCTTTTATTTTGAAATTTGCTGTGGGGTGTGTTTTGAAAAACCCCTAGAGTCTCATTTTTAAAAAAGTGGTTGAGTTTGGGTCATAATGTTGAGCCATATGCTGGGAAAAAAATATGAGTTTAATGTAGGGGCTTTTATTTTGAAGGGTCCCCGGAGTCTTATTTTGAAAGTCTATCAGGGTTGCGTGTGAAGGGAAGGGTCATGGCCAGTAGTCATATTGTATCCACTTCCTAATGTTAAATCAGTGTTGTCTCCCTCCATTAGATTAAAATGTGCTGTTTAAAGTGGTGGAGGTAAAATCTCTTTGAAGCACGGTTACCTTGACGACGTTAACGAGCCTGTCAGTGACAGAGAGACATGCGCATCACTTTCGTTCCTTAGTTCTCAGGCTTTTTTGAATGGGATTATCAGCTCCGAACAAACGAGTGCTGAAGACAAACCGTAAATGGTATCTAAAAAATTCTTTCAGTCTAAGCGACAGCTATCCTTTGTCTCCAATTGGGGTAACTTTCATGGATGTAGCTCATTCACAACCTTAATGGGAAGGAGGAATAAAAAGGTTTGAGAAATCCTGCTGGTCTCATTGAATAACATGCAGCACAACGGTAGAGCAGAACTCTCAAAAGCAAAACTTTCCCTCCGAACAAACGAGCGGTGAGCCAAAACCGTATTAGGTATTCAAAAAATTCTTTCACCGTGAGCGTCAGCCATCTTTGGACTACAACTGGTGTAACTTTCATATTTCTACAATATTTCGTCTAGGCGTGGTGACGATGTAAAAAAGTGTATAATTGTCAAAATCTTGATTTTGGGGTTCGGACAGATTTGTTACCCCCGAACAAACCTTTTTCCTAGCTAAACGATAAAAGATATCGACACACTTCCTTCAATGTGAGTGCTAGGAAGGTCTGAGGAACAACTTCCACAAGGCTCGTGTTGCTACGTCGAACGGTTCCCGAATGGGAGCGATACGAAAAAGTCTGTTTTTTTGAATTTTCATTTCGGATTTTCAGAGAGCTCTCATTGGATTTCTATTGGGGAAGTGTGGACTTCTTCGTGGTCTGGGCCAAACTGTCGGAAAACCGTAAATGCCACACAGATGAGGGTTACATTTCCTGAATCCTGACAAAAATCCCTACGTTTTGATGTAAAATTTATCTAGATAGAGTAAAAAATGAGCGAGTGAGTTGAAGCTGTTCGGCATGAGTGAAATGTTTGAAAACGCTAGAGTGGCACACTCTAGCAGCTGAACATTCCGTCCATAGACTTCCATTATAAATTTGAAAATCTGTAAAAATTGTTTAAAAGTTTGAAGCTTCACTGAAGCAAAACTGTAAAAGTTAGCTGAAAGCCGAGTTAAACAGTAATAGCAGAAAGATACGGAAACATTTTAAAAGTTGAATGGTGTTTCTAGCTGAAAGTATGCTGAAGTAGTTAAAGGGCAAAGTAGCTGAAGATTTAGTGGAATTTTTGAAGTTTTACATGTATTTCAATGGGACAAAAAAAGTCATAAAAAGCTAAATATTTAAAAAAGTATAATAGCTGAAGTTACCAAAAGATACAGCAGGATGGACCAGAAGAAGCTGAACGTTTTGATACCAAATTTGTTGAAATCGGATGAAGTATGGAGAACGAGTTAGAGACGGAAAAACGTACGGAAAGTATAATAATAATAATAACTAGAAAAAGCTGTTTCGGAGAAACATCAAAGTGGGAATGCTTTTGCTGAATGAAAAAAGCTGAAATTACCTGAAGAACATATGAAAATGTGATAGGAAGTCATCAGAAACTTCAAACTGCAGAAAACAATTGAATCATCTGAAGATTTTGTAGGGTAGAATCATTTGGCAGTAAAATGGCAGAAACAAACTCATCTTAAAAGCTGCACAGCCAAACCATACATGATATCAAAAAATGTCTTGAATGTGGGCACTAGAAGGGTCTTTAATATAATGTCTCCCAAGTTTCTAGACAAATGTATAAAGAAATTTTGAAGGGGGGCCACCTACTGCCCAGAAACATGTCAGGCGTGTGATGAATTAGCAGCAAACAGAAAAGCTTAATTCCTGTCCAGAAAGAGAGCAGAATGAAGCCAAAGTTCTCAGCATAGGCTGAAAAATATTAAATTAGCTGAATCAAAAAAAAATTACAATGAAAAACTTGAATCTTATCTGGTTGAAAAAAATATAAGTAGCTCAAGGATGGGAAGTAAAATGTTGAGGAAGATGGTATTGAATAAGTATTAACATTTTAAAATCATATGTGGAAATGTCAAGACTTGGCAAAACAATTGGAAAATTATTTAAAATGTGTCGGTTGATCAGCATAAAGAAAACAGTGTCATCCTTAGAGGATTGAAAATCTACAAACCTATGTGCAAGACTGACCATGAGAAGCAGAGGAAGGACAGAGAGAGAAGCTTATAGAAAGAGAGCTAATACCACTTAAGGAGCTGAATTTATCAAAAAATTTAACCTGCATGTTACGAGCCGCTGTGGTGATGAAAGCACCGTTGGCAGGCTTAGGCTGCATGTTACAAGGTTAGCAGATGCTTTATTACAGTGTAAATCTTAGAACCTGATTAAGAAATATGCACTGAGGTGTGTCGTCAACAGGCCTTGGTAGTGTAATTTGAAGAAATTGGTTGACTTTGGGTCATAGCTACAAGCCATACGGCACAATGAATGAGTGTGCATAAGGAAGAGGCTTTTATTTTGTAGGTTCCCTTTAGTCTTATTTTGAAAGTCTATCATGGATGTGTGTCAAGGGAAGGGTCATGCCCAGCAGTGATATAGAATCCATTTCTAAATATGAAATCACTTGTTTTCCATGTTATTGGGTGAATAGATGCTCTGTTAGAGCGTAAATGGGAGACTTTTATTGTGAAATTCACTCCAGGGTATGTTTTGAAAAGGTCCCTAGAGTCTAATAGAAACAAGCTGGTAGAGTTTGGGTCATAATGCTGAGCCATTTGCATCAATTAATACACAAGTATAATATAGAGGCTTTTATTTTGTAGGGTCACTGGAGTCTTATTTTGAAAGTCTAGCATGGTTGTGTGTTGAGGAAAAGGGTCAGACCCAGCAGTGACACTTGATGACTTTCCAATCATTAAATCACTCTTTCCCCTGTTATTAGGGCAGTAGATGAAGTGGCAATGGGAGGCTTTTATTTTGAAATTTGCTGTGGGGTGTGTTTTGAAAAACCCCTAGAGTCTCATTTTTAAAAAAGTGGTTGAGTTTGGGTCATAATGTTGAGCCATATGCTGGGAAAAAAATATGAGTTTAATGTAGGAGCTTTTATTTTGAAGGGTCCCCGGAGTCTTATTTTGAAAGTCTATCAGGGTTGCGTGTGAAGGGAAGGGTCATGGCCAGTAGTCATATTGTATCCACTTCCTAATGTTAAATCAGTGTTGTCTCCCTCCATTAGATTAAAATGTGCTGTATAAAGTGGTGGAGGTAAAATCTCTTTGAAGCATGGTTACCTTGACAACGTTAACGAGCCTGTCAGTGACAGAGAGACATGCGCATCACTTTCGTTCCTTAGTTCTCAGGCTTTTTTGAATGGGATTATCAGCTCCGAACAAACGAGTGCTGAAGACAAACCGTAAATGGTATCTAAAAAATTCTTTCAGTCTAAGCGAGAGCTATCCTTTGTCTCCAATTGGGGTAACTTTCATGGCTGTAGCTCATTCACAACCTTAATGGGAAGGAGGAATATAAAGGTTTGAGAAATCCTGCTGGTCTCATTGATTAACATGCAGCACAATGGTAGAGCAGAACTCTCAAAAGCAAAACTTTCCCTCCGAACAAACGAGCGGTGAGCCAAAACCGTATTAGGTATTCAAAAAATTCTTTCACCGTGAGCGTCAGCCATCTTTGGACTACAACTGGTGTAACGTTCATATTTCTACAATATTTCGTCTAGGCGTGGTGACGATGTAAAAAAGTGTATAATTGTCAAAATCTTGATTTTGGGGTTCGGACAGATTTGTTACCCCCGAACAAACCTTTTTCCTAGCTAAACGATAAAAGATATCGACACACTTCCTTCAATGTGAGTGCTAGGAAGGTCTGAGGAACAACTTCCCCAAGGCTCATGTTGCTACGTCGAATGGTTCCCGAATGGGAGCGATACGAAAAAGTCTGTTTTTTTGAATTTTCAGTTCGGATTTTCAGAGAGCTCTCATTGGCTTTCTATTGGGGAAGTGTGGACTTCTTCGTGGTCTGGGCCAAACTGTCGGAAAACCGTAAATGCCACACAAATGAGGGTTACATTTCCTGAATCCTGACAAAAATCCCTACGTTTTGATGTAAAATTTATCTAGATAGAGTAAAAAATGAGCGAGTGAGTTGAAGCTGTTCGGCATGAGTGAAATGTTTGAAAACGCTAGAGTGGCACACTCTAGCAGCTGAACATTCCGTCCATAGACTTCCATTATAAATCTGAAAATCTTTAAAATTTCTTTTAAAGTTTGAAGCTTCACTGAAACAAAACTGTAAAAGTTAGCAAAAAGCTGAGATAAATAGTAATAGCAGAAAGATACGGAAACATTTCAAAAGTTGAATGGTGTTTCTAGCTGAAAGTATGCTGAAGTAGTTAAAGGGCAAAGTAGCTGAAGATTTAGTGGAATTTTTGAAGTTTTACATGTATTTCAATGGGACAGAAAAAGTCATAAAAAGCCAAATATTTAAAAAAGTATAATAGCTGAAGTTATCACAAGATACAGCAGGATGGAGCAGAAGAAGCTGAACGTTTTGATACCAAATTTGTTGAAATCGGCTGAAGTATGGGGAACTAGTTAGAGACGGAAAAACGTACGGAAAGTATAATAATAATAATAATAATAATAATAAAGAGAAACAGAAAAACAATAAGTGGGAATGCATAAGCATTCCCACTTGATAAAGAGAAACAGAAAAACAATAAGTGGGAATGCATAAGCATTCCCACTTGATTAAAACACTAAATTGAATTTAGATTCAATTGTAATTATTTTATGTTTGCTTTTTTAGTTTCTCACATTACAAGTTCAAAATTTGACATTAAATACCAACTTCTATTTTTTCAATTTCAAATGATTTAGAAGTTTACAAACATTTTCAGAATCAGAAATATTTTAATAATCCCAGAGGGAAATTACTTTTGTGTAACTTTAATAATCCCTCTGGGATTATTAAAGTATTTCTGATTCTGAAAATGTTTGTAAACTTCTATAAACTTATAGAGCTTTATAAACCAGAGCCCTTTATAAACCAGAGCCCTTTATAAACCAGAGCCCTTTATAAACCAGAGCCCTTTATAAACCAGAGCCCTTTATAAACCAGAGCCCGTTATAAACCAGAGCCCTTTATAAACCAGAGCCCGTTATAAACCAGAGCCCGTTATAAACCAGAGCCCGTTATAAACCAGAGCCCTTTATAAACCAGAGCCTGTTATAAACCAAAGCCCTTTATAAACCAGAGCCCTTTATAAACCAGAGCCCTTTATAAACCAGAGCCCGTTATAAACCAGAGCCCTTTATAAACCAGAGCCCTTTATAAACCAGAGCCCGTTATAAACCAGAGCCCTTTATAAACCAGAGCCCTTTATAAACCAGAGCCCTTTATAAACCAGAGCCCTCTATTTTGACCCCTTTCTGACTCCATAGAAGAAAAACATTTTTTATTATGTAACTATTTTGTCTCCTTCCATGGAGATGTGGTTCCCTCCCCCCGTCCTCCGGCTCGCTTCTCTGCAACTCACACTGCGCCTCTTGTCTCCTAGTCGGCCTGTTGAGTCCCAGAAACCTGCGGGTGTCAGACGAGTGGTACACCAGGTTCCGGGTGTCCTGGGAGCCGGTTTCTGCTCCGGTGGAAGGATACAGACTCATCTACTCCCCCCAAGGTGAGAGCTGCTCCCATGGCTGCCACTCAGCGCTGCTGTGGGATCAGTGGGATCAACCATCTTCTGCCGTGTCTCCAGGTAAAGACCAGCCTGTGGACTTCTTCGTGGGTGATGTCACCTCCTTCACTCCAACCAACCTGCAGCCCGGAACCACCTACGATGTGAAGGTCGTGGCTCAGTACGCCAGCGGCGCCAGCGCTCCGCTCGTGGGAGAGGGAACGACACGTAGGGCCCCCGCCTGGCAGCAGATACGGACCTGAAGGTCGGCTTTTATGACAGCATGATGTTCTGATGTGTTTGTTTGATGCAGTTTACCTGAACGTGACCAACATCGAGACCTACAACGTCGGCCATGACAGCTTCTGCATCAAGTGGAGTCCTCACAGAGTGGCCACATCATACCGCATCAAACTGAAGCCTGTGGACCGTAAGTCTCCTCTGTTTGATCAATAGGACGTCCAGAAAGGTCAGGGAACATCAGGGAAGATCAGGTGGACATCAGGGAACATCAGGGGAAACGTCAGGTACATTAGGGAAAAATTAGGGTACTCCAGGGAACATCGGGTAAAATCAGGGGAACATCAGGGAACATCAGGGAAACATCAGGGAAAATCAGCGAACATCAGGGAACATCGGGTAACATCAGGGAAACATCAGGGGAACATCAGGGAAACTTTAGGGAACATCGGGTAACATCAGGGAAACATCAGGGAGCATCGGTGGACATCAAGGGAGCATCAGGGGAACATCAGGGAACTCTGGGAAACTTCAGGGAACATCAGGGGAACATCAGGGAACTCCAGGAAACTTCAGGGAACTCCAGGAAACTTCAGGGAACATCAGGGGAACATCAGGGAACATCAGGGAACATCAGAGAAACATCGGGTAACATCGGGTAACATCAGGGAAACATCAGGGGAACATCAGGGAACATCGGGTAACATCAGGGAACATCGGGGAACATCTGGGAACATCAGGGAACATTGGGTAACATCAGGGAAACATCAGGGAACATCGGGTAACATCAGGGAAACATCAGGGGAACATCAGGGAAACATCAGGGAACATCGGATAACATCAGGGAAACATCAGGGGAACATCAGGGAAACATCAGGGAACATCGGGTAACATCAGGGAACATCGGGGAACATCAGGGAACATCGGGTAACATCAGGGAAACATCAGGGAGCATCGGTGGACATCAAGGGAGCATCAGGGGAACATCAGGGAACTCCGGGAAACTTCAGGGAACATCAGGGGAACATCAGGGAACTCCAGGAAACTTCAGGGAACATCAGGGAACATCAGGGGAACATCAGGGAACATCAGGGAACATCGGAGAAACATCGGGTAACATCGGGTAACATCAGGGAAACATCAGGGGAACATCAGGGAAACATCAGGGAACATCGGGTAACATCAGGGAACATCGGGTAACATCAGGGAACATCAGGGAACATCGGGTAACCTCAGGGAAACATCAGGGAACATCGGGTAACATCAGGCAACATCCGGTAACATCAGGCAACATCGGGTAACACCAGGGAACATCGGGAAACATCAGGGAACATCGGGTAACATCAGGCAACATCAGGGGAACATCAGGGGAACATCAGGGAAACATCAGGGAACATCAGGGAAACATCAGGGAAACATCAGGGGAACATGAGGGGAACATCAGGGAACATCGGGAAACATCAGGGAACATCAGGGGAACATCAGGGAACATCAGGGAAACATGAGGGGAACATCAGGGAACATCGGGTAACATCGGGTAACATCAGGGAACATCGGGTAACATTAGGGAACTTCAGGTAACATCAGAGAACATCAGGGGAACATCAGGGAAACATCAGGGAACATCAGGGGTACATCAGGGAACATCAGGGCAACATCAGGGAACATCGGGTAACATCAGGCAACATCGGCTAACATCAGGGACCATCAGGGAACATCAGGGAACATCAGGGGAACATCAGGGAACATCAGGGGAACATCAGGGAACATCAGGGGAACATCAGGGCAACATCAGGGAACATCGGGTAACATCAGGGAACATCAGGGAAACATCAGGGAACATCAGGGAACATCAGGGGAACATCAGGGAACATCAGGGGAACATCAGGGGAACATCAGGGAACATCGGGTAACATCAGGGAACATCAGGGGAACATCAGGGGAACATCAGGGAACATCGGGTAACATCAGGCAACATCGGGTAACATCAGGGAACATCAGGGAAACATCAGGGAACATCAGGGGAACATCAGGGAACATCAGGGGAACATCAGGGGAACATCAGGGAACATCGGGTAACATCAGGCAACATCGGGTAACATCAGGCAACATCGGGTAACATCAGGGAACATCAGGGAAACATCAGGGAACATCAGGGGAACATCAGGGGAACATCAGGGAACATCGGGTAACATCAGGCAACATCGGGTAACATCAGGGAACATCAGGGAAACATCAGGGAACATCAGGGAACATCAGGGGAACATCAATGGAACATCAGGGAAACATCAGGGAACATCAGGGCAACATCAGGGAACATCGGGTAACATCAGGCAACATCGGGTAACATCAGGGAACATCAGGGAACATCAGGGGAACATCAGGGAACATCAGGGGAACATCAGGGAACATCAGGGGAACATCAGGGAAAAATATTTCCATATCTATGTCATAATGTTGATATTTTGTAGGAATCAGTGTCCTGAGAGGTTTCATAGATGAGGAGTTTACACTGAAATGCTTGATGTTTTTTCTGCTCTTCTGTTTTAGAGCATTTATTACAAAAATATTCATTAGGAAGTATTAATTTTAGAATATCTTTATTTCAGTCTTTACACAAATAAACCGACTTTAGTCTCATAAAGTATTTAATTAAGTTTGAAATGATTTGTTTTGTATATAAATGAAGGTGAGTGAGGGATTGCTGTAGAGTCAATATCTCCTGCCTCTGGCTGCTCATCCAGGAGGAGAGAATCAATGACTGCATGCTTTTCTTAGGCAGAAACCTTGAACTGTTAATCTGACTGGAGGATCTGGTTGGACTGTCTCTTTACAGCGCCTCCAGATGACGAGTGTTATGAACTGTCGCCATAGAAACAAAGATAATTGAATGTATTAAATAAAGCTTTGTTTAGAGGAATAGTTTCCTTCATCAGAAACATCAGAGGCGGTGGCATAAAGGCTCCCCTACCCGGTGTGTCCGGTTCTGAGCGTCTCCCCATGAGATCCCCTCAGAAGGCCGAGCTGCAGCCTCTGCTCAGGGTTAAGCAGGCGGAGCCTCGCCTTCCCCTCAGGGCCTGTTTACGTTTCACGACGACTCTCCTGGGGAACAGAGCCGACCGGGTTCCGACCGCACAGCTGTAACTGGGTTTGTATTTGAAAGGGATACGCCGCCTTCGTTTACCTCCAGCCCTTTGAGGTCCATCTGCTTCGTGTTTGTGAGCAGACGCGGGTTTGGAGATGAAGCGTGGGTATCCCAACACGGGTGTGTTAGTTATTAGCCGTGGGAGCCGCTGTGACGAGCCGCCGGAACAAATCAGATCATGTTCGTTTGACACAGATGGTCGGGTAAACCACAAGCAGACGAAGGCCTTGCTGGGAGTCCGTCCCACTGAAACAAGTTTGTCCTCCAAGCCAAACACAGAAAGATTTGATGCGAGGAAAAAGGAAAAGCCGGAGGGTTCTAGTGGAGATCAGGTGTTGATTTCCAGTCAGTTGGATCTTCCTGAGCCCAGTCTGAAGGTCCGATTCATCAGCGCTCCACTGAGGAGCAGCTAGTGGTTCTGTTAGGTAAACAGAGAGCAGCTCATCATCATAGATCAGCGCCGAGGCGTGTAGGAGCGTAAACACCGGCTGCAGACCATCCATCTTCAACTCATCTGCACCTGCAGGCCTGTTTCTACATGTGCCTCCAGGACCCAAACACTGGATCCGGTCCAAGCGGGTCGAACCTTCACCATGCTTACCTGGCTAATGATAGATCAGGAATTCAACGCAATCCATCACTGCTTTAGATTAGAATCTGATGCCTCTGATGTTCTGGTTATAATATAAGATATTACGTCATAACATAACTATCAAGCATGGTGGCGGAGGGATGATGATGCGGGCTTGTCCTGGTTCTCCATTCTGACATGTTTTCTCCTCCTCAGCCTCCAGCAGAGGACAGCAGGAGATGACCATCCCCGCCGGCCTGCCTCAGTACTGCTTCGACGGGCTCTCCCCCGACGCCCTGTACACCGCCACAGTCTTCGTTCAGACTCCCAACCTGGAGGGTCCGGGAGTCAGCGCCAACGAGCGGACATGTGAGTACAGAACGTCCAAATGTCTTCCATATAGAACAGGGGTGGACAACTCCAGCTCCAGAGGGCCGGTGTCCTGCAACTTTTCCATCCATCCTTGGTCCATCACACCTGAATCAAATGGCTGAATTATGTCCTCAGTATGTAACCAACTGGGTTGCATCATGCGAAGCAGCGCTTCCCAAACAATGACATCATGATGTGCTCTCACAGGTTCTGTGTTTATCACTGATGACATCTTGTTTTCTCACAGTGGTGAAGCCGACGCCAGTCCCTACACTCCCACCCACCCCGACACCTCCCCCCACCATCCCCCCGGCGTGGGCAGGTGAGTCCCAAACACTCAGGGTTTCCCCGACATGCTGTTCATGGTGACATTAGTGCTACATTCAAACCGAATTTAGCTTCAATTCTGCTGCTCGTCCACATTAAGGTCAGACGTCCAGTAAAGTGAGTCCAGATGCTTCTGATGCTCCTGTGTTCGATGCCAGAGAGCAGCTTTGCTATATTAGCTGTGATCAGCGGGTAAAAAGTATTTTGAACACTGCAAAAAATCTAAATCTAGATAAGTAATTTTTTCTTAAAATAAGTGCATTTGTTCTTGAATTGAGGAGGTAAAAGAGACATTTTGCCAATGGAACAAGACAATTTACATTTAAAATAAAAAAACACAATGGCATTGTTTTATTTCAAGTGCATATTATCTAATTATCTTATTTTAAGAGTAAAATTACTCGTTCCATTGGCAAACTATCTCATTTACCTACTCAAATTAAGGGTGAATACACTTAATTTAAGAAATTTTTACTTATTTCTAGATCATTTTTCCAGTGAATCTATGTCGAAGTGAGAAAGTCCTCCTGAAAACATGGTCTGTGCAGTCAGTTCATCCAGATTACCATCCTGCCTTCAAAGATTATTTCTCTGTGGGAGCCGCTCAGACCCCCACATACCGGCGCTGCGCTGTCACTGGGAATCCCCAGCAGCAGCTGCCTCAGGCCCGCTCGCCTCTTGGGAGTTTTCCCCTACTGTTGGTGGCGGTGTAGGTAGGATTGACTCGGGCTGCCAGATTGACTCGGGGTCCTGCGCCTTTTGATGACGTCATAATATGGCAACTCCGCCCGTCACTATATGGCAACGCCACTCGTAACGATATGGCAACTCCACTCAAACAAACTATATTGCGCCCACGGTCTCTATTTGTCACAAATCTATTCTCGTTACAAACGCAGACCGCGGGCTCAATGTAGTTTGTTTGAGTGGCGTTGCCATACTGTGACGTCATCGGGAGGCGCAAGGCCCATGGCGAATTCGGTGACGTCATCGGAAGGCGCAGGGACCATGGAGAATTTCTTCGTAAAATTGTCCGTTTACAAACCGCAACAACCGCTTTCGAATAAAACCTACACCCCGCTATAATTACTTTAGTAAGCTGTCCAGACCAATCAAAATGTTTTGCGCAATTGTGCAAACGTTAAAACAATTATGTATTGTGACGTCATCAAAAGGCGCAGGCCCCCGAGTCAATCTGGTACCTACAGCGGCTCTGCAAAAAATCTAAATCTAGATAAGTCCTTTTTCCTAAAAATTTGTGCTTTTGTTCTTGAATTTAGGAGGTAAAAGAGACATTTTGCCAATGGAACAAGAGAATTTACGCTTAAAATAAGAAAACACAATTGCATTGTCTTATTTCAAGTGCATATTATCTAATTATCTTATTTTATTTGAGTAAAATTACTCATTCCATTGGCAAACTAGCTAATTTACCTACTCAAATTAAGGGTGAATAACCTTAATTTAAGAAATTTTTACTTATTTCTGGATCGTTTTTGCAGTAGCGTTTTTCAGGTCTGTGCTACAAACTGCAGGAAGCAGGATAATAAAAGTGAACATATTCTGTCAGCAGGTTTCTACATTTGAAGTTAATTTAGGCGTTAATAAACTTTTTCAGAGGAGTGATCATAGCGCTCTGCATCAGCAGTGCTGTGTCTGACTCCCTGCCAGCCCTCAGATCAGCTTCTCTCATTGGTGTATGCGGCGCTCCTGCTACTCTAGAGGCGCTGCAGGACATTTTGATACGCGTAGACTTTGCATGTAAAGCGGCTGCAAATGAGCTCGAAGCGCTTTAGACGTGAAAGTAACATAATTGTTGGAAAACCCTCCAAAGTTCTCCGTGTTTACCTTGATGCTGAGTTTAAAGATCCGATCAGAAACACCCAGCTGTTTGGGCCAATGAGCCGATACCGATCCTCCTCACTGTTTCGCTTCTTCTCAGTTAGAGAAGCGGGTCTATGACCGAATGACCGAGCAGGAGAAGAACGAAGCCGTCTAGTCAAAGTCTTCTTAGAGCCTCCAATTGGTGAGACTCTCAGACTTGTTGTTTGTCTCCAGTCTGTAAAGGAGCCAAAGCAGATCTGGTGTTCGTCATCGACGGCTCGTGGAGCATCGGCGAGGAGAGCTTCACTAAAGTTGTTCAGTTTGTTTCCAGCATCATCGCCGCCTTCGACGTCGTCGGACCATCAGGGATGCAGGTTGGTTATCTTCTCTGGTTAAACGGATAGAGATAAAAACAGGAAAACTTTGGTTACTCCTGAAATGATTATGTTATGTTGCAGTAATTATAAAAAATCATTTAATAACCTAAATGTTTTTGAATAAATTATAGAGTAAAGTAATGGAATCATTAAATTTTTGTAAGTAGTAGTGCTGTGTTGATAAGAAGAATAGATAACCTCCCCTCTCACCCGCCTGATCTTCCACTCAGGTGTCATTCGTGCAGTACAGCGACGGCTCAAAGACGGAGTTCAAGCTCAACTCGTATGACGACAAAGGCATCGCCATGGCAGCCGTGTACCTCATCCGCTACAGAGGAGGAAACACTAAGACAGGTCTGGTTTGATAGGCCCTCAGCGGCAAGGTCGGTCCGTTTGAACCCAGGCTTTTGACATCCGCCGTCCGTCTGAACAGGGGAGGCTCTGAAACACACGTACGAGAAGGCCTTCTCCGTGGAGAACGGAATGAGGAGGAACGTCCCCAAGGTGGTGGTGGCCATCACTGACGGACAGTCGCAGGACGAGGTGAAGAAGAGCGCCGCCAAGCTGCATCATGCAGGTAACAGAAGCCATCACATCAAAGAACTAAACTCCTCGGAAAACCTTTGTCATGGTAACAGAGACTGTTATATAAATCAGCCTTATTCTGTAAAAGAGTTTCTATGGCAGAATTAAACATCTAAAGGTCTCAGACATAGAAAACTGACATGTAAAAGAAGGATTTCTAACAACCTGGTTATAAAAATAAGAAAATACAGTGAAGGAACTTCGACCTGCAGCGTATTTCACCTTATGCAGCTGGTGTTTGTGTTTATTCAATTCTATTCAGTTTATTTCTATAGCTCCAATTCACATCATGTCATCTCAAGTCACTTTCCAGTTCACCAGATCATCCAGTCAGATTGATTCAAAGTTTTCTATTTGAGGAAAACCGGCTGATTGCATCGACTCATTGACTCTTCAGCAATCCCTCACACTAAGCATGCTTGTAGCGACAGTGGAGAGGAAAAACTCCCTTTGAACAGGAAGACATAGAAAAAGAAGCATAGATACAAAAGGCAACCGTCAACCAGCTCCACAGGCGGCCCCGTCCAGGAAACACACAGCCAGGCAGACGAGCTCCGAGCCAGCTCCCATGTCAGAGGATGAAGAGAGCACATCCAGTTAGTCACAGTCAGAGAAACAGGACTACACTGGAAAACAGGCCAAGCTCTAACATCTAGAAACAAAGGTGTTGATGGCAGCAGCACAGCTGATATTTCTATAATAGGTTATAGGTGACTAATCAAAGAAAAAAAACAAAAATATTTAGCCTCGCTTAATTACTTTACTAAAATAAACTGTGCAAAACACCATAAAGAAACTCTGGATGAACCCTCAGACTTTATAGATCCACATCTTGACTAGAACTCAAGTTAATTTGGACAGAAAAAGTTGAAGCATGTTTGCTCCACAAAGGTTTTAGCGGGCAGTGTGCTAGGTGGAAATGTGACTTTTGCACAATGCCAAAAGTGCAAAAATAGATTTTTCCTCTCCTAAAAGGGAATCTGATCAGACAAATATGCTGATTTCCAGACCTTCTGCATAAGAAAAAGCCTTTGCTCCTAAGATTTAGCCGTTGTTTCATTTAAATTTACCAATAATATCACCAAACGGAATAGAAAATAAGAATAACAGAACGCATGCTGGTTCCATCACCTGAAATGGTCGCACAATGACCTCTGACCCCTCCTTGGAAAGGTCTGAGCCTCTAGTTTCTAAATATGGCGGCCATTAGGGGGCGTGGCTAAAAATGAATCCTGCTATTGCATTACTCCTGCAGAGTCACACGTCAGGTGGAATTTTAATTCTCATTTTATTTGTTCACACAGCTATAAAACAAAAAGTGTGAAAAAATTATTTTGAAACATATTTTAGAAATTTTAAAGCCACATTTGAAAGGCGTGTGGATGAAACACCATGGCAGGTCTAAGCACCTAAAACATCATTCATACATACAGGAAAAGAAAGAAGGCACAGAGACAATTAATTTAGTTTTACTCGCGAGGAGAGTAGGAAGAGACTGCAGAGTTTACAATCTCCTCCCCACTCTGCTGGTCTTCGGCTTTCTCCTCGCTATTATTAAAGTTAGGGGATGTCCCTAATTACACAAGCTGAGTTTTAACTAAGGGAATGGGAAACAAAATTATCTTACTTTAAACCTCAGCACATAAAGCATGTGGTTGTTTTACAATTGAATTGTTCCAAGAACACATGTTTAGAAGAAACAACCCATCCGTTGCATGACCTTTATCTGTAACGGTCTTTAGCAAGAGTTAATAAACGATGAATCACACATTATACATCATAATAGTTCATTAGTAGTAGTACTAACGTATAAATAAAATATTTCTAACACACCATGTGACTGTGTTTTGTCCATTTCTATAAATAGATAAACATGAGCAGGTGTCAGCTGGGCCTGGTACTGGGCCGGCCAGGCTTACGGGGTTAGAAAAGGCTTTTAGAGACACCCAGATGTTTGGTCACTTCTGATTGGCTCTTTGCTCCTCAGGCTACAGTGTTTTTGCCATCGGCGTGGCCGACGTGGATTTCGTCGAGCTGCAGGTGATCGGCAGCAAGCCCAGCGACAGACACGTCTTTGTCGTGGACGACTTTGACGCCTTCGACACCATCAAAGAAAATCTGATAACCTTCATCTGTGAAACCTCAACGTCCAGTCAGTTTAAAACTTTTTCTGTCAGAAAGTTTAAAGAAAAATCACCTAAAAAAACATTCCTCACTGAATGTCTGCTCTCCTCCACAGCCTGTCCTTTAATCTACGTCAATGGCTTTACTTCCCCGGGTAAACACGACCACGCTAACGTCTAAAGACGCTGTGTCCTTCAGCACCTGCTGTGACAGGAACCCTCCCCTTTACGCTCGTTGCTTTTGTCCTCCCAGGATTCAGGATGCTGGAGGCCTTCAACCTGACAGAAAAGACCTACAGTTACATCCCAGGAGTCTCCATGGAGCCCGGGTCCTTCAACAGCTACACGGCATATAGGCTTCACAAGAACGCCTTCGTGAACCAGCCCACTACGTGAGTACCAGTACGGACTCGTGTTCTCACCAAGTACGTTCTTCAGAAGAACCCATGAAAGTCTGGACTCTGGGAGAACGGGAGAATAAATCTGGGTCAATTGGAACAGAAGCGTACTGATGACATCACCACATTCAAAGCTAGTCTGGAGCTGCATTTCACCTCCTGTTATTAATAGTCTCTGGACAATAATAAATTCCTACCTTTTTCTTTTATTAGGGGAATAACGATTAACACAGTCAGATAAACACAAATCAAATGAACATTTTTCCAAGTATAACAAAAAAAATCGCCATCAGAGCCAGCGGTACTTCACACTTAAAACCTATTTTCATTAAATAATAGCAACAAAAAAGAGAACTTTTAACTTAATCCTCTGAGCTCTGTGAGCGCTAACCTGGAAGCTGCTGCTCCTGCAGTGCATGCTGGGACAGCTGTCCGTCTGGAGAACGGACAAGTCTACTCTGATGCATGCTGGGTAAAGAGGGAGGGGCCAGAACAACATCCGGGGACTTTGTCTGTCTTCTTGTTCTTGTGAATTGGAACAGTACTAGAACTGAGGGTGATGATGTTTCACGAGGACACGAGAACGCACAAGCACACACATTGAGAAATCGCCCCTGACTATAGCAGTCGGATTTTCTCCCATCTAACCAGCAGGTCTGTGTGTTTCTGTCCCGAACAGAGAGATGCACCCAGACGGCCTTCCTCACACCTACACCATCATCCTGATGTTCCGCCTGCTGCCCGACTCGCCCTCAGAGGCCTTCGACATCTGGCAGGTGTCCACCAAAGACCACAAGCCGGAGACCGGCGTCACCGTGGACGGTACGCGTCCTGTGATCTGAGCCAGAGAAATGAGCGTGAAGCGCGGAGCAGCTGTGCCTCCATCTCAGCCGATGGCGGAGAGGCTGATGTCATGGAGCCGCTCAGCTGGTTCTCGTAAAGCTGATGTTTCCATCTTTCAGATGACGATCATAAGCTGCTCTCAGTTAAAACCCGGCCCTTTGAAGTTACAATCAAGTAGTAGAGTTTAATGTTCCCTCTGCCAGAGAGACCTACAGCTCTCCTGCTAAACCAGGCCTCGCTCCACTGGCCCTCCTCAGATTTAGATCCTCCTGTAATCCATCAAAGGTTCTCCAGGATTTCTACACGGCTGTCAGCCTTCAGTTCTACGGTAGTTCAGTTCTAAGCCGGGATCTGAACAGATGCAATGAAGGGGTTACTGATTCGGATCGGTTTCCTGATTCTGATGCGAATTCTGATTCCGAACAGTTCTCCAATTCGGATTCATTTCCTGATCCTAATCTGATTCCAGATTCAAATTAGATCTTTGATTTGGATCAATTTCCTGATTGGGTTCTGTTTCCTGATTCACACCAGTTCCCTGATTCGGATCAGATTCCAGATTTGGATCAGAATCCAGACTCTTGATTTGGATCCATCTGATTCTGATCAGATTCCAGATTCAAGACAGAAAAGTGATCTGAATCAGTTTCATGATTCTGATCTGATTTCCAAATCCAAACATATTCCAGAATTTGATTACACCTCCTGATTTGGAGAATTTTCTTATTTGGGCAGGTTTTCTTCTTATTCTTATCATTATTCCTGAATCTGATCCGATTCCAGATTCAATGCAGAAAATTGATCTGAATCAGTGTCACGATTTTGATCTGATTTCAGATTTGAATCATATTCCAGATTTTGATTAGATTTCTTGATTTGAACCGTTTCCTGATTTGGATATACTTTTTTATTCTGCTTATTTTTATCGATGCGGATCAAATTCCCAATTCTGATCAGATTCCAGATTTGAAACTGAATCCTGATTTGGATCTTTTTCACAAATCTCATCTGATTTCGAATCATATTCCAGATTAAAATAAAACCTGATGTGGATCCATGTCCTGATCAGGTTCAGGTTCCTGATTCAGTCTGAACTATTCCATCTCCTCCCAGGCTCCGCTCAGACCATCTCCTTCTACAACAAAGATGAAACCGGAGAGATCCAGAGAGTCACGTTTGACGAAGGTCTGGTGAAGACCATCTTCCACGGAAGCTTCCACAAGGTAAAGACTCGGGTTCTCCTTAATCTCAGCTGGCTTCTGTAGACATTGGAACCAGATTCTGCAGCGATTTAGTCTGGAATAAAGTGAAATGAATCCAACTGAGGCTGTTTTATCTCTGAGTTTTGTAACGTCTTCTGCTCTGAGGGGAAAAACTTCAAAAGAAGCATCTCTCTCTGTTTTCCCTGCACGTCTGGAGATCCTCCACATTCCTCACATTCCCAATGTGTTAGAAATCGGAGTCATGGGAAGAAAACATTTATTCCCAGATCCTGTCAGGGAATGCAGACAGCGCCACCTGCAGGTGCTGAGAGGCAGCGCAGCTCCTGCTGAGGCGGTGCGGCCGGACGTCCCTCTGACGGACGGACCGTCTGTTTCCAGATCAGCTACAGGGTTCCTGTTGCTTCATCCACGGGTTCCAGGAGCCAAAAGGTTCTCTTTCTCTGACCTTTGACCTCTGGAGCAGACCTGAGCTCCACAGCAAACTGGAATCCTGTAAAACATTTTTTCAGAACCATGTTGGACCCCAGTAGCTGCTCGTTTGGAGCAGTCGTCGTATACGAGGACGTTTTCTCTGGTTCCTCCTGATCCCCGCAGAGCTGCAGCAGCTCAGACGTTCTGACCCAGATTCTAGTATGTTTCTGTCTTTATGACTGAAGAAAGAAACAGAAAAATTCTGCGTTTTTAGAGAACGTTAAGATTCCAGATTCAACACCTTTGATCCGCAACCTCAGAGATAAACGACTCCAACAGTTAGTCCTGTGGTTCTGAGAGAGGTTCTGGTTCTGGAGGGAGGTGTTCTGATGAAGGGCGGACTTCTGGAAGATGAAAACTATGGCTGTTCTCAGGATTCGTGGTTAGGGGAGGAATCTGGACCTCCTAGAGGTCAAACCGGCTCAGGCTTCTGATGAAGGATCAGGCTCGGGTCCAGCTGGTTCCACAACCGGATTTTGCAGTAGATCAAGAACTTTTCAGGAGGCTTTAGGGGTCCAGTCTGGTCCAGAACCATCCCAGACTCTTGAAGATGATACCGGTACTGAGCTCGGATGAACATCTGCAGGGTCTCTCTGGGCTGTCTGTCCAGTGCCGAAAGTTCTGGACTGGGTTCCTCCTTTGTTCTGGTTCCCGGAACTGGAGCTGTTCCTTCCTCACCCCCTCCTCCTCTGGGACTCTGCGGTTGGTTTGGACCCGTTTCTGGTGGATCTGGACTTCAGGCCCGAAGCGTTAGTTCAGCACCAGGGTGGAGAGCGGAGACTCCTTAGACATTCTGTCCCTTAGACCAGTTGGTTCTGATCCAAACCTGTTGACCGATGCTTTAAAGATGTGAATCGGGTCAGAACCAAAACGTCTTCTTCTTTCCTTCTTTCCAAAGCTCCACATCATGGTTTCATCCAACAGCGTCAAACTCAACGTCGACTGTCAGGAGGTCGCTGAGAAGAAGATCAAGGCTGCTGGGAACACGTCCAGAGACGGATACCAGGTCCTGGGAAAGATGTCCAAGTCCATCGGGTCTAAGGGCAAGTCTGCAACGGTGAGTCGGCGCCAACAGAACCAGGAACAGTGAACTCCAAATGTTAGGAGGCCGTTTGTCTCGTCCAATCAGAAACTGGTTTAAAAATAGAACAAAGAAAGAAAGGAAGTCCTGAGAGGATGATAACAGAACTCAGGATTCAAAAACCAGCAGCTTAGGGGTTGAAAGGCCAAAGGTCTCCCTTAGATCCTCCCTTATGGGTTTAAGTAAACCTTCGTCTTGATGGTTGGACGAGCTTGATTGCCGTCTACAACCCCTCATCCAACGCCGGACGTCCCACAGTTCCCCCGTGAGTGTTCCCCAAAGACCGGCAGTGGCGCTGCGTGTTTTGGCTTCGGGTGCAAACCAACAGACCGTCGCTCAGAGCTACAAACTAGCGTCCTGCACGGTGTCTGGGATAGAGTCCGAGGTGTGCCAGGTGCTGTGGGCGGAGCTACAGCCAGAGTTAATGCTATTAGGGACCAAACAGGAAGTACGCATAGAGTAGAGCGGATGGAGAACTGACCAATCAGAGGCCTCCTGTCATTATCTGCGGTCCCCTACAATATTGGGGAGCTGTTTTCGGAAGGGGTGGGGCCATATATGTGTTAACCGCGACACGCAGACGCAGCCTGGTTTCTGAGCATAAACCAGGCTGTAGTCTCTCTAGTTCTGAAGACCAGAGTAAAGTTTAACTCCAGACCTAAACCACGTCCTATAGATTATAAACCTAAACCCCGCCTGGAGCTCAGGTTACCAAACCAGAACACCGTTCCAACAATTAAATAAGAATCAATTAAGGAAATATAAAACTCATTAAAAGATATAAATCCAGTTGAGCGCCCGCAGAAAATCCAGCGTCTCGTTGACCTTCTACCAGCGGACAGGCTGTACGGGCTGATCATCAGCGTTTAGATGCAACTAAAAAATGAATCTAGAAAAATGAATCTAGAACTGGGCCCTGGTCCACATCATCGTCCTGCTGAAGGTGAACAAGTTCAGAGTCGTCAGCTTTAGATTATAAACCTGAACGGTTACTGTAGATCAGGGGTGCTCAAGTTCAGTCCTCAAGAGCTACTATCCTGCAACTATTTGATGTAACCATTTTTAACACACCTGAATGAAATGCGTGGCTCGTTACCACGCCTCTGCTGAGCTAAAGGAGGGGATGGAGGCTTTAGATTCAGGTGTGCTAGAGAAGAGATTCATCTAAAAGTTACAGGATGGTAGCTCTTGAGGACTGGACTCGAGCTCCCCTGCTGTAGATCATGGTTTCACAAACAGCCTGGGATCCCAAAACTAACAATGACCTAAAAATCATGATGTTTATTTATACATATAATGGAAAACAATTAAAGCTTAGATAAATCATTACCTTCATTTAAACAAAATATATGTCCTGAGATAGATAGATATAGATACATAGATAGATATATAGATATATAGATAGATATATAGATATATAGATATAGATAGATATAGATAAATAGATAGATATAGATATATAGAATGATATAGATAGATAGATAGATAGATAGATGTAGATAGAATGATAGATATAGATACATAGATAGATAGATATAGATATATAGATAGATATATAGATATATAGATATAGATAGATATAGATAAATAGATAGATATAGATATATAGAATGATATAGATAGATAGATAGATATAGATATATAGATAGATATATAGATATATAGATATAGATAGATATAGATAAATAGATAGATATAGATAGATATAGATATATAGAATGATATAGATAGATAGATAGATAGATAGATATAGATATATAGATAGATAGATAGATAGACATAGATGTAGATAGAATGATAGATATAGATACATAGATAGATATATAGATATATAGATATAGATAGATATATAGATATAGATAGATAGATATAGATAAATAGATAGATATAGATAGATATAGATGTATAGAAGGATATAGATAGATAGATATAGATGTAGATAGAAAGAGATATAGATATAGATAGATAGATATATAGATATAGATAGATAGATATATAGATATAGATAGATAGATATATAGATATAGATAGATAGATATAGATATATAGAATGATATAGATAGATAGATAGATAGAGATAGATGTAGATAGAATGATAGATATAGATACATAGATAGATAGATATAGATATATAGATATAGATAGATATATAGATATAGATAGATAGATATAGATAAATAGATAGATATAGATAGATATAGATATATAGAATGATATAGATAGATAGATGTAGATAGAATGATAGATATAGATACATAGATAGATAGATATAGATAGATAGATAGATATATAGATATAGATAGATAGATAGATAGATAGATAGATATAGATATATAGAATGATATAGATAGATAGATAGATAGATAGATAGATGTAGATATAATGATAGATATAGATATATAGATAGATAGATAGATATATAGATAGATAGATAGATAGATAGATAGATAGATAGATAGATATATAGATATAGATAGATAGATATATAGATATAGATAGATAGATAGATAGATAGATAGATAGATAGATAGATAGGGTTGCAGTCAGAACCCTGTCAGTAGAATCAGCAGTAATTCTGGATGACAGGCGGATCTAAGTGAAAACAGACCGAATGTCTGCGGCTGGTTTTCCTGTTTGTGTTCGGGGCGGGGATGGGGGGGGGGGGGGGGGGGGCTCAGACACATGTCCCATGTTCTCTGTTCTCTGTTCCCTCCTCCACAGTTCCAGCTCCAGATGTTCGACCTCGTCTGCAGCTTGGCCTGGACCAGCCGGGACAGATGCTGCGACCTGCCGTCCAAGGTAAGCCCCTCCCACTGCCTCTGCATGCATGTTGGAGCTCTGCAGGGTTCCAGGTAGATGCATGCGTTTTATAAGGAGATAAAGTAACTTCCTGGTTACTTTCTGGACCTTTCTTCTGGGACGTTCTAGAACATGAAGGTTCCTTTAATCAGAATAAAGTCAGGAAGGCGTCCCGGTTCCTTGTGTGTGAGTTGAATGAAGTCCTGCGAGCTGCTGGAGAACCGAAGCTGTAGAGGATTTTGCAGGCTGATAAGAAGCAGGCCCTCAGAGCACGCGCTGTTTTCTTCTCCCCGCTCTGAGGAGCCTGGCGGTCCACTGAGGTCATCTGATCAGTGGGCCTCTGGGGAAACGCCAGCAGTAATTTGATCATTCTACTCTCAGTCATTCGATCATTTTAGAAAAGAATCCTAAAAACTCCCTCTGCTGGAACTCCATCTCCCCCTGCATGATTTCCAGCTGCCGGTTGTTTGTTTTTTAACATTTTTTGGAAAGAAAAAAAGAAAGCGAGTCCAGCTGGCTGGAAAATGCAGGAAAAGATCCAGACTGCAGGACGAAAGTAAGAAATTACTGGCGACAAGTTTAGTTTGAGTCTCCGGAGAGATTCTGAGAAGGACGGCGAGGACGGAGAGAGTCGAATCATGGATGTTAGGAACGCAGAGAGCACTTAGCGTAAAAGCAGCCAAGCCACCTGTGGAGCGGATTTATGGAGCCGGTTCTGTTCGTTCCTCTGCTCAGAATCCAGAATCATGATGAAGTCCTGACTTTTTAAATGATGTTTAAGAGAAATTCTCTCTGCATCAGTTCAGGAAAAAGTAAAAACGTGACCCAGAGAAACTCAAACCTTCAGAATCTGCTCTCAGTGTTTGGTTTGGGATGAATATCTGCAGCAGTGTAACGTTTGTCTCCGACTCTTTGATGGACTTTTGAAAAAACGATCTAGAAATCAGTCAAAATTTCTTAAATTAAGTGTATTTATCCCTAATTTGAGCAGATAAATAAGAAGATCTGTCAATGGAATGAGTATTTTTCTACGCTTAAAATAAGATAATTAGTTAAAATGCACTTGAAATAAGACAATGCAAATTTTTTTTTTCTTATTTTAAATGTAAATTATGTTTGCAAAGTTAAAGGAAAGTTAAAGTACACCCAAAACAGGAGTACTTTTTTGATATCTCAAATGCATCTGGAGATCTGGGAGGCTTCTTGCTGTCTGCTGACATTCAAATAATGGAGGTCTATGGCGCCCGAGGCAGAAAGGTCCATAAAAGTCCACAAAAACGTGTCAATATTCCTCCATACTGCTCGTCCAATGTATTCCAAGTGTCCTGAGGGGGTAGCGTCCATAATTTACTCGAAACGAAGTCATTTAGAATGTTTTTAGAGCATAAACAGTAGTGTATAGGATTTCCTAAAAGCGAGTTCACGAGTCTACGGAAACCGTGGCAGACCAAACCAGATGAAACCAGCGCATTCAGCTCGGCAAAGAACTCATGCTCTTCCTCAACACTGAAGTCCTCAGACATTTTTCTTTCGTTGTTTCTTTCTTTGCACAGGTAAACAGCACATTTCTTCTTCTACGCTTGCATTATCGGCAGAGCAGACGCTGAATGCGCACTTTCATCTGGTTTGGTCTGCCGCGGTTTCCGTAGACTCGTGAACGCGCTTTTAGGAAATCCTATACACTACTGTTTATGGTCTAAAAACATTCTAAATGACTTTGTTTCGAGTAAATTATGGACGCTACCCACTCAGGACTCTTGGAATACATTGGACGAGCAGTATGGAGGAATATTGACACGTTTTTTGTGGACTTTTATGGACCTTTCTGCCTCGGGCGCCATAGACCTCCATTATTTGAATGTCAGCAGACAGCAAGAAGCCTCCCAGATCTCCAGATGCATTTGAGATATCAAAAAAGTACTCCAGAGTGTTGTTCAGCATGGGGGTGAGTAGAAAATGAAGGCTAATCATGTTTTGGGTGTACTATTCCTTTAAGCCGTCAAAAATTACAAGCAATATTTATGGTTATTTAGCTCGTTTTAAGAGAAAAATAAGGGGTTTATTTTTGTCCAAGTCATTCTTTTTACTGTCATTCATTATTTCATAAAAATCTAACTTTGTCAAATAAATATTTAGTTTGCAAATTAAATATGCAACTATGCAAATTCACTTGCCGAAAAGCGGAATTAAACAACCAAAGTAAAAGTCTGGGAATCCCTATATTCTGTTTACAGGGTTCCTACAGCATAAGGCAAGTTCAATTCAAGACTTTTTAAGAATTTTTAATGCCACTTGAAATAAAAATTTAAGACCAAATTCACAAGAAACAAGAAAAACTTGCTTGCAACAACTTAACCCAAAGGTTTATTTTAACATAAACCACTGCACTAATGTTTCAAATAGGGATGCACGATATAATCGGCCCCCTATCGGTATCGGCCTTAAAACTGAATATCGGACATCAGCCACCCCACCGATATTTAACCCGATATTTGATCAGCTTCTGAGTTTCTAAAGTCTACAAAAAAGAAAAATACTACTTCTTCTTCTTCCTCAAAAACCTCTTTTTTACAGACTTAAAAACTTCTAAAGACGAGGGAAAAAATATTGATACATTAAAATATCCCAATGTCTTCATATGCTGATATATTGCCATTTAAAAACACCATATCAATCTCTTTTACTAATGAAATATTGCTATATGTCATCGTTATGCTACGAAATCCCCCGAAAATTCACCAAATTCTGCCATATTTTTATATGTTGATATATTGACGCGGTATCGATCTATTTTACTAACAAAATCTCACAAGAATTTGCAAAATATCACGAGAGTTTGTAACAGAACGATGAAATTTCACGAGATTTTGAAAGTAAAATAGATCGATACCGCGTTTTTAAAAATCAATTTGATATCAGCATATGAAAATATATTTCAGTATATTATTTTTCAAAGTGTCAGAAATGGATAACAAAACTGCTATTTTCAATGACTACTTATTTTTGTCCAGCTTTCACATCGGTATCGATATCGGTTATCGGCTACATGAGTTTTAAAATATCGGCATATCGGATATCGGCCAAAATCCCAATATCGTGCATCCCTAGATTCAAGTGTTGAAAAGCTTCCCATACAGGAAGAAAGCTAAAAACACACAAATGACAGATATATTTGAACAATTATTTAACTGAATTCACAAACTTTGTTTTAGCAGGGAACAAAACAAATCAGTTTTAAAGCCCCAACATAACCAGTGCTAAGTCTTTTTTGCAGCTATTTTTCTTTGTATGGTTTTCTTAGTATGTTTGATTTGGTGATAAGTGGAGGCGTTGCAGAGACAAGGGTGGAACTAAACTGAGAAATACCGGCTGTTTCTCTGTAACTCCATTTTGACGCTTTGTGTTTCGTGCTTCGCATGTGCGACTCCACTGCCTTAATTCCCATCGTTCTGAGCTTGAATGACTTCTTGCATAAATCCACTGAGCCTCATGTATGTTCCCTGGTTTTAGCCATGGAGAAAACTCTTGGCTGGAGACAATTTTGGTTACATTTACACTTGCTCATATTTTCCAGACAAAAAGTTAATGGTGCATCTCCCAAATGTCCCGGCCGCAACAACACCTTATTGGTTCCAGTATCGGGACGGAACCAATAATGGCGAGACGTTATTTCTTTTAAATAAAAAAAAAGGTCAATTTTAATGTTTTATTTAGATTACAAAAATAATTCGTAATAAAAATAATCCTATTTATGATGTTTTAAAAATTAAGACCTTACCAGTAAGAAGGCCATCATGAGGAAATGGATGAAACCAGACCCCCCCACTATTGATGAATGGATTGAAATTGTTTACCAGATTTATGTGATGGAAAGGATCTGTTTTTCCCTCCAATTAGAAAAAGAAAAATGTTATAAGATTTATTCCAAATGGACTGAGTACGTGAAACCAATTAGATCCGACTTCATTTGATTGTTTTTCTGAAATATGTCTCGCTCTCTAATGTCTTTGTGGTTTTTATTACTCGAGGCGGTGCAATCCCCATTACTGTTTAATTCTGCTCATTTTTGGTTTTCTTTACAATTAAGTTAGAGATATTCTGTTAAAAATACCAGAAAGGCAACATGGACAAAATCACTTGGACTTTCTGCTTATATCTTCAGTTATAATCTTAAATGGATGAAGCTGTGATTACTGATGTGATGGAAATCTGTCTTTCTAAATAAAAAAAAAAATAAAAAATTAAGACCTACGAAAGACTGATTTAAGACATTTTAATAACAATTAGGCCTTAGCTTTATTTT